>NC_089781.1:23087880-23097880 GCF_040412425.1 Macrobrachium rosenbergii
AATTCCTCATTTCTCGAAGAGAAAATCTCTCTCTCTCTCTCTCTCTCTCTCTCTCTCTCTCTCTCTCTCTCTCTCTCTCTCTCTCTCTAGAACAACGAATTCCTCATTTCTGAAAGTACAAGAAAGAGAAAATCTCAGGTTCTTCGTCGTACAGTTTGAGTAAATTCCGCATCTGGATAAAATGCATAAGGAATAAAACTTCGTTTCTCCGAACTCGCAAGGGAATGAAATCGGAGATTTTACGAACTGCGCCCGTCTTATTTACTTCGGAGCCGCGGTTCTGTGAAATTCACATCTTACTTCTAAATTCCAAATATCTCTCAAGTGTGCGTTTCTCTGACTAAAATTTCATATTTCTATAAACAACAAATATCTTGCGACAGCTCCTTCATTACATCAATTGCACGGGTAAACTACCTGTTAATTTTTCTTTCATTTATTAATTTGTTCATTTATTTTTTTTTTCTTTTTTAATAAGTGACCTCTTATTTCTGTATTTCCCATTACCTTCTGTTACTTCTTTCTGATGAACACCGTATTCTTTGGAAGATTGAATTTCAAGTCAATGGCCCCTGGCCTTGTTCCATATGAATGGGACTCATCTTCTTAATAATAATAATAATAATGTAAGCGTAATTCTGCAAGACGGTCTTTTCCATTTATATCAACTATTACTTGTAATTGTTAAATATGCAAATTAAAAATTGGAAAAACATCCATCAGCCTAAGGTGTTTTATAAACACGTGAAATCTGTATATCTCATCGAATTCAACAGATTTGCGATATCGTGGTAAATTTCACTTTGTTATAAGAACACTACTGCCTAGTTTTTAGGAAATGTTCAATGAATCTATTCACGTAGCATAGTATGTTGATATCTGGTATAATTCAGAGACCTAGAGTTGTTACATAAATCAGATTGGAAATATGTCCTTCACAGAAATATTATAAACTGCGAGCATAAAAAATAATAAATGGAAAATATTTCGAACCTAAGTAAGCTATGCAAAAATCATTTTTAAAAGGACAAAGCATTAATTATATATATATATATATATATATATATATATATATATATATATATATATATAAAACATATATATAATATATATACATAGATAAAAAAATATATATATATATATATATATATATATATATATATATATATATATATATATATATACCAGTACATATATACAATATAATGTTCATGTGATTACATGCGTTCGAATCAATAAATGCATGTGAAAAATAAGGTACGTTGATAATACATGCCTTTTAATTTTGCATTTACTACTTGAATCAGGTATAATATAAATCAGAACTTAACACAATACTCTGGATTGTGGGAAATACTCGTAAAAGCATATTATGAACTCCACTCCATAAATTCTATTTCTAAGCACATTAAAAGTCCAGACAGTTTGATTTAATGTATCTGCAACTGCTTCACGTTCCCTCAGAAGCAAATCAGTAAACCGTCAAAATAAACACAAAAACCTTTAAGTGCGACCTTGACCTTACTTGACCTCACTCTGAACATCCACTTTATTAATGGAATACGCAAACCAAAAATGAGGTCTATCTTGTATGATTCAAATTGACTGATTTACGGTTACTAAAACTGGCGTCATGTGCATGATTCAAGAGACGGATTGACAGGTCGGACAGACAGACAGACAGAGAGACAGACAGAAGACGAGACAGACAGGGTCAATTACTTGATGGTCCAGGACGGTTAACAAGAGCAACTCTCCTGCTCCTATTTTATTCTCTGGTCTTCCACAACTAACTTATTGAGGGGCTTTATCCATTTCATTCAGTCAAGCGACAGTCCCGTTTGAGCTGAGCCGGAAACTTTTAGAGGGAAGATGTAAAAAAAATGTGATATTCCCAGTCACTGTGAGAGCGCTGTTCAAGAACTTTTGAAGTCTAATTTATCCACCGACTTCATAATTATTTTTTTTTTTTTTTTCAAAATAAGTTTGAGTCCATTTGATCTCCATTACGATATCATATCAGCAATCCTTTCTCTGAAGTGCAAACAAACATATATTTTAAAGCATACCATATGAAGTCTAATTCATATGGTATGCTTTAAAGTATACGTTTGTTTGCACTTCAGAGAAAGGATTGCTCATATGATATCGTAATGGAGATCATATGGACTAAGAGTTATATAAAAAAAATAAATTATGAGGTCGGTGGATAAAATCCCTAGAGCAAGATTCAAGACATTAAACACACGAGGAGACATTACTTCAGAATCTGCATATTTGTAAACACTGAAAATACAGAGATATAGAATACAGAGAAGCGCTGGGACCTAGGAGGTCATTCAGCGCTGAAATGGAAACTGACAGTAAAAAGGTTTGAAAGGTGTAACAGGAGAAAACCTCGTAGTTGCACTGTGAATTAATTGTTAGGAGAGGGTGGAAAGTATGATGGAAGGAAGAGAATATAAACGAAGGTACAGTAAAAAGAATGAAAGGGGTTGCAGCTAGGGCCGAAGGGACGCTGCAAAGAACCTTGAAGTAACGCCTACAGTACAAAAGCTTTTCAAAGGATCTGATAAAGATTTATTTTCCTTGCCATGACAACGTCAATATATAGACAAAGTTTACCTATGTTACCAATATTCAAACATTTGCTAATGGAATCTAAAAGCCCCATCTTGCACTTTCACGTCGAGTAATCCAACTTGCACTGATTTACACATACACATATATGCATACGTAAATACATGTGACCAATAGTCCCTCCGATTATTACTACAACTCAAGAAAATACCGGGGCAACCGGACCACGCGACAGCTTATTTCCACCGTTATTTCTTGTTCTATTCCTCATTTCCATAAAAGTATAATGAAGTTAATAAGGGGTATAAAATAAATCCATCACAGCGTAATCTGGTATTACTCCTGCATCCTAGCAGCTTAAATATACAAACTGTCTACGTGAAGTAAATAAATAAATATATATATATATATATATATATATATATATATATATATATATATATATATATATATATATATATATATATATATATATATATATTTATATGTATACATATAATACATATATATATATACATACATAATATATATATATATATAGTGTATATATATATATATATATATATATATTATATATATATATATATATATATATATATATATATATATATATATATATATATATATATATATATATAAAATCTATATGTGTGTCCTACGACTGAGAAGAGGAGCAAAATAAGCAAGGAATATTATTTTTTTCTCTTTGTCTGATATGATTAGTATCATCCACCCTACAGGGACGAAAAGGAAAAAATGGACGCTGATATTGGAACCTGCGTCCCACAAAGCAAACACAGGGAATGGGATGAAAAAGAACCTGTGGCAGCAAATCAAACTTCCCTATCCGATACACGAGTGTACCTTGTATGTCTGTGCGTAAACACAAGTATTTTCTATAGCTGTAAGGAGTTAATGAATCATAATAGATACGCGCACACACACCCACAATTATATATATATATATATATATATATATATATATATATATATATATATATATATATATATATATATATATATATATATATATATATATATATACATACATGAATGTATATAATATAAAGATGTATATATTATACTATATATATATATATATATATATATATATATATATATATATATATATATATATATATATATATATATATATATATATATATATATAACGGACACACAACACTTTCGCATAATAATCCACACATATCATTCAATATCCAGTTTACTTTACAATGGTAGTAACTCACACCAAGGGGAATTAAAACTGCAAATGGCATCTGCCCCCAGCCAGGATTTGATCCTGGGCCTTCCGGTTAGATATAGTGGTAGATGTCGATCTGACCGTTCGGCCTGGGTAGGTGCAATTATCAGTGCAATTCCCTTTTTTTCTGTAAGTTATTTCCAAGGTATAGTGGATTTGATATTATGTGATATCTATGTCTTTATATTGAACACTGTTTTTCCTGCCATATGATCTATAGCAGTGCATCCATCAAGTAAGATTAAATAACATGTCAGCTTAAATGCAAAAAATTATAGAATTTAAAAGGTTAATTATTTTTTGGTTCTGTAGCTTCTTCTTGTGTGTTTCCAAGCCCTCACAGCGAAGAACCTATTGCTAGATCCTAAGTTGCAGTTGATACAACCTGCACACTCAAACATAAACTATGTCAGAACACTAGTTGCAATGAATGAGTTGTTGACCTTGAAATTATCATAGAATACTGTTCATACTTTTTTTAATTGTTCTCCTTGATACAACATTTTTGATAGAAGAGAACTGAATATAGGCCAAGCACTGGGACCAATGAGGTCATTCAGCGCTGAAACAAATTGACAGTAAAAGGTCTGAAAGGTGTAACAGGAGGAAAGCCTCGCAGTTGCACTATGAATCAAGTGTTAGGTGAGGGTGGAAAGTAAGATGGAAGAAAGAATATGAAAGGAGGTACAGCAAAAGGAACGAAAGGAGTTGCAGCTAGGGGCCGAAGGCACGTTGCAAAGAACCTTAAGTAATGCCTACAGTGCCCCGCACGAGGTGCACTGACGGCACTAACCCCCCTACGGGAAGAACCTGAGAGAGAATGTACTGGTGTTTTTCTTACTGACAGTAGCGATCTAATGAAAGATATTTTCTTTATGTATCTTTGGCACCCGATATAAAATCCCCGAGCTTGTACTCGTTACGCATATTTCTATATATTTATGTTTAGCGATAATTCCCATCTTCAAGCAATTACAGTTCTTCATTGGCGGGGTGGGTAGAGCTCTCGGCTAGCACGCTGTAGGCCCAGCGTTCGACTCTCCGACCGGCCAATGAAGAATTAGAGGAATTTGTTTCTGGCGATAGAAATTAATTTCTCGTCATAATGTGATTGGGATCCCACAATAAGCTGTAGGTCCCGTTGCTAGGTAACCAGTTGGTTCTTAGCCACGTAAAATAAATCTAATCCTTCGGGCCAGCCCTAGGAGAGCTGTTAATCAGCTCAGTCGTCTGGTTAAACTAAAATATACTTAACTTTTTTCCATGCAATAACGTGTGGTTAAATGGATCCTCTACGTTTTTTCCTCTAGAAAATTGTTCTTCCCAAGGAAATATTAATTTTTCTAAGTGGATCATCAACATTTTCTTCATCAGCAAAAACTGCCATTCCCAGGGACACTTACTTTTTTTTTTTTTAGGATCCGTTGGGCTCACTAAAACTGTGCCTCTTCCCTAGTGCGGCATGCATTTGATCGAGTATTTTTCCTATCCTCTCTTTTTCAGGACTTGCATGTCCTCTTTACAGCAGAATTTCATTTTGACTTCAGTTCTTGGTATATACAGGGTATTGCGGTATAACTGTTTCATGCGTTTGTAATCCACCTCATTTGTCTCTCCTTGGTTACTAACAATTATTTTAAC
This sequence comes from Macrobrachium rosenbergii, assembly GCF_040412425.1. Taxonomy (NCBI): domain Eukaryota; kingdom Metazoa; phylum Arthropoda; class Malacostraca; order Decapoda; family Palaemonidae; genus Macrobrachium; species Macrobrachium rosenbergii. The sequence goes on from NC_089781.1 coordinate 23,093,366, forward strand.
AGCTAAATGCTACTTGACGTAAAGTTTCAAAGTGTGGTGTCGCCCTAAGTACTTAATTATCCTCTCTCCTCTTCCAGAAACTATCAGAAAATTATACATTGCTTTTATTTATGCCGGCTGTTGGAGGTTTATATAATCCCAAGAAAAAACAAAGTTTAACATGCGTTACGAATGTATCTTTGCATTTCTCAAAACTGTTAAATGTTCCAAGTGGAAAATATAGTCCCAAACTAACAACTCTTAAGCTGTTATTATTAGTGTTGTAATAATTTAAAACAACTGTATAGACTGCTCTGCTCCTCCCTTTTCGATTGTAGGAACTTTCCAATAACAACCGTAAAAGAAGAATTCATCGAAACCGAGTCAACTGATGAAAGTGACAAATTCCTGAAATGAAATTGACAATTCAGCCTCGAGCTTTGCTTCTCAGACCTCCGACAAGTTTTTATAGCTCACAAAAGAGAACAGGATAAAGATGGCTTCCAGCCTCACAACCTTCCCCCATTCTCTCTCTCTTCCCTCTCCGTCTCCCTGATAATAAAGAGACTCCGCCAAGATCTAATAACAGGAGATAAGAAGATCAAATAACTCTGTCCACACACCAACCCCTTTCGCCTCAGTGGATCGACCATAGAGATGAAGTTCTTAAGGCATACAGAAGAAAAAGAACTACCCTTTGACTGCGTATATATACTCTCTCTCTCTCTCTCTCTCTCTCTCTCTCTCTCTCTCTCTCTCCATAAAATTCCACCACTTGCACCATGCAATTGTGTGCTTTCGGCAAACCTTATTTTGTAATTATAGCATGGCAAAACTGTTGGGAGAAAGAATATGTATTAATAACGTTATCTCTTTTATCAAAGAAGGTGGTCTTCTCAAATACATTTGACAGCTGTGCTGTCTTAGTATATACATATTTTTTTTAAGTTATACTTTTTTTATCGGATCAAATTTATTATTAGTTCTTTTTAGCAGAATTTTATATATTTATTTATCTATTTATTTTAGCTAGTTTGCTTTTTTGTTTTTTCTTTTTAATCAAATTTATTTGTAGTTCTGTTTACCAGAATTTTATTTTTAATTTTTATAACATACTATAAAAGTGAAATGATCACATTTAGTATACGGCGTCAGTGACCCTGCTAGTTGTGACGCCAGACAACCCACAATCAATCAGTCAATCCACTTTTACTCCCTCAAAAATATGTATCCAAATTCGCGCTTTCAGTACAAACCACTCGTTTGAAAAAATGAATCGAAGCATAAGCAAATAAATCCCAAACCTTAATACGTAGCCCTCGTTTCAATGTCGTCCTTAAAACACTCATTCCTGACACACATTCTCTGCCCGCTTCCATCATACCTGATATCCTCTGTGACACTATATCCTCATCCTTTCCTAAAAAACATCTAAGCATTTTTTTGCTCCCATCCTCTCACCTTCCCTATTACTGCGTGCTTACAGGAGGTTGCTCTCTGCTGATCCTCAATGTCACAGCATCCATTATTCGGGTCCTTTTCCTCTCCGCTTTATCGTCTTCTTTTCTTAAAACCTTCATCTTTCCCTACCGAAATTTTCCGGTTTATTTTTCACCCATGTTTTTCACTCCCTCTTTTGCATATTTTGGCATGAATTTTTTTTTTTTTTTTTTTGCCTGTCTCTTCCTTAATATATCGAGTCGTTGTATGCAAGTAGAACAAAATAAGAGCAATTTGTTAAATTCGTAAGTTCATTCAACGAACGTAGCAGCTCCCGGAAGCTGTTTGTAAAGGATTAAATAATTTCTTGTTTCAGGAAATTGGGCTGACAACATCAAAGCTCATCGCCACTGCAAAGTTTTGTGTGTATATATATATATATATATATATATATGTATATATATATATATATTATAACCATTTCCACTGACAGGAAATGGAGTGGCTCCAGAAAATTGTAACACAACAGTCACTTCTTAATAAGGGAGACAAAAGTTGCCCTCGTCTCTGACACACTTTTACACCAAATCAGTCCTTCTCCAATGGTAATTCTAACAGTGGCTTCCCTTACATCATTAGCACATTCAGTAACTCAAAAACTCACTTTCTATAACATATCCTCAACAGCCTGCATCACCTCCCTATCAGTTCTGTCATAGGATTTTTCTTGGTCCAAACTTTCCCTTACGTGCACAGCAACCTCAATTTTGCATGTGATCTTTAGCAGGTGTCTTTAACAAGCACTTGTCAGAGTATTTCTGAATGTCAGAGGAATCATTCTTGGCATGTTCTTTGATGACATACCTACTGCCAAGTCGCCTGCCCTTTCACTGCCTTTGAAATCGAGTTGTGAGGCTGACCATTAAAAAATTAACTTGTCAACCAAAACAAAACTGAAAATTTAACGTTTCCGTGGCCATTTGGTGCTTAATCTACTCTGAATTCCCGTAAGGAGTGTAGTCGACCCATGGCATCATGATCTGGTTGTAGTAAACTGATGTGGAATATTCTTCGTTGAATGAAAACATCGTTAGCATTTCTTCATGCTTCCCCTTCTGTTATGGAATTTTCTTGTTACACGAGTTTCCCCTGTTCCCATACGTCTCCATTACGCACAAGCTGTTATTCGACAATTATAAGCTATCATCCTCTTCATAGACTTTTCTATGACCTGTGTTCGAGAACTTGTAAACGGTAATTTGGATAACATACAAATCAAGAGCATCGAGGATCGTTCGAGTGATGCTCGCCCTTGATGAACAAAGAGAAATCAGTGTATTGCAGCTTTTAATCAAACTTCGAATGAGGTAACCAATGTTCTGAGACATTATCATCCTTGCGTTTGATGGTGGAATCTCTCCCGGAATGTGGGATGTTTTTTGCTAAATTTGGGAGTAAAGGTCTCCATATTATGACAAAAAAATGCCAGAGAATCTTAGGAGATATAATATTTTCCCCTGTCTTCTTTTTCCTCTCCCCTAGAGATATCGCTAATTATATCATGGACTCCTATCGCATACCGCTACAAAAACCCGTTCATTTCGAAGTACAACAAACCTCTTTCCTTTTTTCTAACCCTTACACACCCCACCCCTCTCCTTCTCTTTCTTATTGTTTCACAATATGATTTCTCAATTCTTTCGTGGGTTTCTCTTCAACTTTAAATCTTTATTCCACTGTTTTTGTTTTCGCTTAATCTTTTTCTCCCCGTTTTCTATATCTTAATTACTGGGTATCTCTTTTCAGGGCTTTCTATCTTCTCAGTCATAGTTCTTGTCACTTTTTCCTTTTATCATCGTTTTCTCAACTTTATTTTCGGCTCAACATGAGGTATGGTGCCAGCCACGGCAATGGCGAGTGGTAGTTAAAATCGGTTATGGGAGATAACTGATTAATTTTTGCTGTTCAAACGGCATTCCACAGTTAAAGTGAATAATAATATTCCACTGATCAAGCTCCTGATGTATCTTTTATGCACTCTTCTTCTTCTTCTTCTTCTTTCGACCTTATTAATCCCACTGTATAGCAGGGTCGGCCGCTCGAGTACTCCATCTGTTTCTATTCCTTGCATCTTCTTCCTCCCCCGCCCTTCTCCCACCTCACTCATATCCCTCCTCACCACATCCATCCATCTCATCCGCTGATGCCTCACACTCCTCCTCCTCCCCACCCCCCATCACTGGCATGTTCTTAACTCTCTTATCTTTTATACACTAATGATGTGCTGGAATTAAATAATTGGTTCAGACATTAGGCAGCCTTGTTTACCATCTAAAGAGCTAGAATGCTTTAATGCTTTCTAAGGCATGAGTGCATAAGAAACATGGAAACATATTGACTTGCTATAATAATAATAATAATAATGGAAACAGATTAACTTACTATAATAATAATAATAATAATAATAATAATAATAATAATAATAATAATATAAAATCTCGTAAATGGAAATAACCAACTCTTCCCTCTACCATTACAGCATTCCAAAGCGATCAGCGATAACATCTACCTCCATGATAAACAGTTATGTAATGACTGCTCGCATGAAGCCACACTTTAATGTTATCGTCATCTGTGAAACATTTTACACCTATTTCCATTCAAAGGTTCCTGCCTGCGATCCCTCTATCAAAGATGGCAGGATAGTCTCAGAGATCTCTGCATCGCATTTTCATAGACAGATTTCTCCATACCGACAACAATCTTAGAATTGCTAAGAAAAATTGACTTCTCCATAAAATGCAAGTCAACAGTTTTAATTGACGACGTCTCCTGACAAATTATTTAAGTGGTAACACTTTTTCTTCGTTTGAACGAAGTTTGTTAGACAGTTTTTTGCACAAACCTAATTTAATAGATGGTTTTTGCAATTTTTTAGCTCAATGTTTTTAGCTTTTCATGCTATGGAACTAACTCGGTGGCTCTCCGAAGCATTCAGTTAGCGGTCTCTCATCCCCTTCATTGTCAATTTTGCTTCATTTCCTAGTTACACACCTAGTTACACACTCATCGGTGTCTACCTTCTTGATCAATAAA
>NC_089781.1:23107880-23147880 GCF_040412425.1 Macrobrachium rosenbergii
AAGTACCGAATATGGGTGTAGAGTAAACATTTCCAACAAGGAAATTCATAATTTTCCCAATACAAATACATAAAGGAAATTAGTATGTCTCACTAGGAAAATATCATACGATTTGTCATTTAAGGGTACAAATATAACGGGAGGCAGTATCACGATATCGTGAAATTTAAAAATCACATCGGCTACATAATTTCGCTCCTACCTAGCTGATTTTACAAAGAAAAAAAATTCCTAATGACTTTCAAATGTTCATTTATCAGTAAAACATAACGTACAACAGATATTTTCATTTAAAAAAATGACTATATGAATAAATGAAGTTTAATGATTCACCTTTGGAAAATTCAGCATGAAATGCGAATTTAAATCGGAATTATGTCTTTCCTAAGGACAGTGGACACTTTCCGTAATGCCCAAATAAATTTTATATTACGCACACATTCACACTAAAACACACCAGAAGATTTATCTTAGACCTATTCAAGACCAGAATTTAAAACAACGGTTTAGGTCGAGAACTATATAAAGAAAATAAACTCATTTAAATATTAAAAGCCAAGGCGATTACTACGCATTAAAACCCTGGTAAATAAAATGAGACGTGACTTCGATACTGCTGACACTCTCTATGCTCATTTATTATTGGTTTAAATTCGTGTTTCCATCTTTCTTGCGGTATACAAGATATGTCATCCGAAACCATTAGGAACTTTGCAAAAGTGTCCTGGTGAGCCAATAAAAAAATCCCATTTTCTTTAAATCCCGCGATTTTAACTTAAAGAAAATGGGCATATAAGGGTAACATCAATATTCCGTCCTTCCCCCTCAGTCCTCAAGGAAACCAACATATGTTGTATTGATACCGGCAATAAAAATAAAACTACCATTTTAAATACAAGTAGTTAAGTATCTAATAATTACAGTGGGCTAAATCTTAAATAATACGCATGGGTAGAGAAAATAAATGCTGGAAAAACATTAGGGTGTAAATTTCCTCCGCTGGAGTGGACTTGCAATTAAAAATAGGGTATATATATGACTGCGATGCAACTAATACACGCTCACAAATATATAATACATACAATGCCCAGCTTCCGACCCCATTCCTACATGGAATGAAATATGACATTTAGGTCAACGGCCAAGCGCTGGGACCTATGAGGTAATTCAGCGCAGAAACGGAAACTTAAAGAGTAAAAAGGTTCTCAAGGTGTAGCGGGAGGCAAGCCTTGCAGTTGCACCATGAAACAATTGTTAGGAGAGGGTAGAAAGTAAGATGGAAGAAAGAAAATATGAACGGAGGAAGTACAAGGAACGAAAGGAGTTGCGGCTAAGGGCTGATAGGACGCTGCAAAGAACCTCAAATAATGCCTACAGTTCACTGCATGAGGTGCACTGACGGGACTATCCCCCTGCGAGGGGCATTCCTAAAGACGTGCAGTCAATGGTCTAGGTGGCATTTTCTTTACTACGCGCAAATTATAACAACTTATAAATATTAACCTTTACAGTTATATACCATGCCCGTCTCTCAAATTCAGACCCATTATAAACGGTCGAGTTTTTGCAGTTTTATCATCAATCAAATAAGTTTAGATTGAACCAATTTTCGACAGATCCATCTTGAAAAATATGGAAGAATTCCCACATTTCCTTTCCGGCTTTTGATATCTATATATAGGAAAATTAAATACATATCCATAGTCTCTCGAAGGGATAAATTGTGATGCCTATTACTCTTTCTCCAAAGATTTCAACACGAGAACATTAAACACTTGTGCCCTTAAATACTTCACGTTCGGTTTCCGGCAATATAAATCGGTATACTAGCATATGTCATTTTTTAATTGTTCTTCTTTTAATAATATAGAAAAAATCAGCATTCAAGACTTAATCGAATACATTTCGCAGGCCAAGCGATGGGACCTATGAGGTCATTCAGTGCTTGAAAGTAAGAAGGTTTGAAAGGTGAGTGTGTGTATATATGAATATACATATAAATAAATATATATATACATTATATATGTGTTTAAGTCACACACATACACGTGTAATGCCCTGGTGTTAAAACAATTCAACTCTCATTATTCACAGGCACCAACAACATACATATTTATATTATCAAATTTGCATAAGAAAAAACTTAAAACAGCATCAGTGACGAAAAAAACACATATCACTACCTAATCTAAGGTAAATAATTTATAGAGAGTGGCCAACAAGAACAGTAAGTAAAACTTACTTTTAATAAAAAGTGAATCCTCCATATTTCAAGTCTTTCTCATTCCATCCACGAAACGGCATTCGTACGAGGTCGGTCCCGAAGAGGTTGATCTCCCAAGACCTGGAGAGAGACTCATACAACCGTAAGTAAGTGACAAAAGCAGCATGTGATTACCCTAACCTTTTCAATTATCCCTAACCGAAGGAGCAAATACTGACAGAACGTATCTCTAATCAGCACACTGCGGCATAAACTTGAAACGAGAATAATTTCAATAACGTTCTTTACTGTTATTATGTATTTCAATAAAATTCTGATCTCCTAGAACCAATCCATTTCAGCATTTAATCAATATCTAGTTATACTTCAAAGTTGTTAAATCAAAAATTTGTCCTTAATTTTACTCTACGTTGTTTTCGATTTATTCACTAATCCTGAAACTAAGTCACAACTTTGTTACCTGAGAACTTCATCTAGCGTTTTAAATTTGGCCGGGACGCGTTCACACCGAGTTCACGAAATTCGTCTGAATTTCTTATGCTCATCATAAGACATCCACTGTTACCAAGGCCAGGTTAGGTTAGGTTAGTTAGTTTAGGCTATGCAATGACAGATTAGGTAAGGTTACCAATAAGCTAGTTTAGGTTATGTGATGGTATTTTCGCAAGGTTATGTATGACAGGTTGGGTAAGGTTAACAATAAGCTAGGTTACGTTATGTGATGGTATTTTCGCAAGGTTATGTAAGACTAGGTTAGGTTAGATCATGACTGATTCGGCAAAAGGTTTTGTTAGGCAAGGCTGTTGGAGCACAATTTAGGTTAGGTTGGAAAAGTTTCTTTACAGACTCCTTCTAACGGAAATTATATTCATTTAACACTGATTATCAGTTCCGGCGAGTTGATTTTTTCCAGTGAAAATGATCGCAGACGTTAGCCAGTCAAAAGGTTAACGAAATTCATCTAAATTTCTTTACACCAAAAGTTGAATTTACTGTTCATTTTCTAAGCAGTGCCGCATTATCCAAGCTTCAGTACTCCCACTGAAAATAATGTGATTAATATTCAACCTGAAAAATAATCTGATTAATTTCAAGAGAACCAAACTCCCATACCTTGTGCGAATCCTTATCGATGAATCTTGAGTTGAGGTTATCCAGAATGATGAGGGATCTTAGGTTAAAAAGCTTTTGAAAACAAAACTTTCGAACCAATCCGAAATTCATAAGGAATTTCTGATGATAATTTTAATCAAACAACAACATATAATACCATCTAATTATCATAAATATATTACTCTTGACGTCAGATTTTCTGGAAAAATAATGACCATCACGAAGGGAAAATCTAATCAGCTTTTAACTCGCTCTATAATTTGTATACTTTACAAATTACTCATTAAGCTAAATCTCAGCAAATTTCTTTGTATATTGCTGCAAAGATTAACTACTATATAAAAAAAAAAATCCCTCATCACGCAAGATAACCTGAGATTTATACCATGCGCTATGGAGTCTATGGAATAGAAGACTAAAAGTTCCAGCTATGGGAATGTTGATGAATACACTGGTTACAAATAAATACAAAAGCAGCATGCAAAAATACATCAACAAAATACAAAAGTAATATTATATATATCAATGAAACACTTTGCATAAAAACAAAACATTTTAGTACCACCATATACATTATGACTTCATAATGTAACAACCAAGACAATATGCAATAAACAGAATAAAAACACATTTGCATAATGTAACAACCAGGACAATATGCAATAAACAATAATAAAAACATTTACATAATGTAAAAACCAAGAAAATATGCAATAAATAGAATAATAACACATTTCCATAATGTAACAATCAAGACAATATGTAATAAATAAACATTTAAATAATTTAAAAACCAAGACAATATGCATTAAATAGAAAATAAAAACACATTTACATAATGCAATTAGCCAGATAATATGCAATAAATAGAATATAAACACACATTCACATATTTATATTTTCCATAAACCCTAGTATCTAAACACATTCGTATAACCGCACTGATATGCCAACGCACCTAGCAACCTTTTCTGGCGTCGCAACTGCTAAGGTCATTGACGCCAGAGCAATTTTAAACGTATAAATTTTGCATAGACGCTCTACCTAAACACACTCGTATAAACGCAATGATATGCCAACGCACCTAGCAACCTTCTCTGGCGTCGCAACTGCTAAGGTCACTGACGCCAGAGCAATTTTAAATGTATAAATTTTGCAAATGCCTAAACACACTCGCATAAACGCAACGATATACCAACGCACCTAGCGACCTTTTAATTGATTATTGGGTTTTTTCTGGCGTCCCAACTACTAAGGTCACTGACGCCGGAGCAATTTTAAATGTATATAAATTTTGCATCGATGCAAGAGCCTAAATACATTCGCGTAATCATAAATATATGTTCGCACATCTACCAATGTTCGTCTTAGACACAACAGATTTCAATGTATATTTTTGCTTATTTGCAGACCAGTGAACCACATACTGAGCCAAATACCCAGCTCAGTAAGGATTTACTTCATACTGGATCAAAAATGTTCCACAGTGAAAACAGATATAAATGCACATATACTGTATAACTAACTACTGTACCACTTCAGTTACAAAATCAACTACGAAGAGAGAGAGAGAGAGAGAGAGAGAGAGAGAGAGAGAGAGAGAGAGAGAGAGAGAGAGAGAGAGAGAGAGAGAGAGAGAGAAAGATGCACATATTTAGCTAACTACTTTAGTTACAAAATCAACTACACACACAGAGAGAGAGAGAGAGAGAGAGAGAGAGAGAGAGAGAGAGAGAGAGAGAGAGAGAGTCCCATAGCGCGATGGTATAAAATCACTGACCTCTTGGAGACATGTCCTGAAAGAATAACACAAATATTAATCACAAATATGTCATAAGTTTCTTTCATGCATTGCAAACCAAACTAAATATAACAATAGTGTGAGAAATCAACTGTTTTCAACAAGCAAACTATGCACGCTTCCTACTTTGGGCACCTGGGCCTTATAAGTCGAAGTAGGATGCTTCCTTAAGTTTTGCATAATGTAAAAATCTATAGATCCAATAAATTATAGGAAAAAAAATCAATTTATCAGTGAGAATCCCTCATTTAAGTCTTAAGCACATAACTTGGGTATCGAGCCTCATCTAAATCTAATAATTGAATCTGAACTGTTAATATGATTACTTCCAAACTCAGACGTCTTCGAACAAATATGGTATATACTGTACGGTACTTCAGTTAAGTTACCATGCCAATGGCAACGATCCTCGATACTTGTTTGGGAGCAGAATGTAACATTACTTCCAAGCTTTCATGTCTCAGTAAGCCAACAATGTCTGCGCTGAATGTTATAAAAAATATAATATCTTAAAAGCCTCTGTACAGCGCTGAATAAGACGCGGAATGTAAATGTTCACGATTAAAAGTGAAGAGTTCGAGAAGTATACGAGGCCATTATGACCAGTAGAATATGTACATATATGCTTTATATATCTTCCATGAAGGATTACTAGTTTTACTTACGCTATCTTTATCCGTTATGTTAAAAATCCTTCACTTAAATGGAAAAAGTCGGCAAAAAAAAACACACAATCTCTTCCGCATGGAAATATGGCTTTATATAGATCTCTGCAATATGAGAGTAACACAAATTTCATAAGTGGATTTTAATGCAACTCTTATACTTCTTAGAATCTGCGGTAACATATTGGGTCTTCTGCACTACTTAGGAATTTTAAAAATTTCTTCATAAAATTATCTGTCGTCAGGGGCGTCATTTAGGGGGTGCTGGGGGAAGCAACTGCCACCCCCAAGACTCAAGATGCCCCCCCCCACCAGACTCAACTTGCCCCCCTCACCCCACCAAGCCCCAAGAAGAAACAGCAGCTGGTTTTCCATTATTCCTACTGAAATTCAAATGTGTCATCACATTAAGTTATATCTTTTTATCTACCTATCTGTTTTATGTGCTTCAAAAAGCACATAAAATAGCTCAAAATTAAAAAACTCCAGGTGATTAGGCTCGCTTCGCTCGCCAAACCGCCTTTGGCGCGCCCCCCCAAATCAACAATCTGAAATGACGCCCCCGTCTGTCATTTCTAAATTTCTATTCAATACTAACACAGAAACAGTATAATCGTGATGTAATCTCAAAGAGGTTTGGTAAATGTTAATAACCTCTTCATAAATATCTGAATTATACAAGTTTCATTTGTGAATCTCCTGTGGAAGTAATCTAAGGATTATCACGGGGTTCAAAATAATCTTTACAAAGTGAATTCTTTACACTTCAGAATTAAGGTGCTCCCACAATTACCCGGAAAAACAATTCGTGCTCGTCATCTAAAAAAAGAAAGAAAAAAAAAAGTAGGCCGGGAGCCACTGAATTTAAAAATAATATTTACAACTGTCAAATTCCTAACTTGTAAATGTTACATAAGCTGCATACGAAAAACACGTCTAATCGGATTGTTGGAAATAGGAAGACATCACAAGTGTAGATAAAATTTAAATAGACAGAACCTTCACTGTTTGGTTAGTTGGTTTTGGGCATGGCACAGGAGGCTTATGTATTGTATTTCCCCCTCCCCACCCCAACCCATTTTCAAAATCTGGTTAGACAGCCTTTGCACAATTCTAAATTAAAGCTGAACTGTTAAAGACCTTCATAATCCATCAATTTTCCTGCTAATAGATTTTCAAACTCCAGCAGGTTTTTCAGCCAGCTGATTCACGAGTAAACATTTTTCATAGTATTATCCTTTATGCAAGAACAAGGTAGCATGACATTAAAAAGAGAACAAGGTAGCATGACATTAAAAAGAGAACAAGGTAGCCTGACATTAAAAGCAGAACAAGGTAGCCTAACATTAAAAAGAGAACAAGGTAGCCTGACATTAAAAACAGAACAAGGTAGCCTGATATTAAAAACAGAACAAGGTAGCCTGACATTAAAAAAGAGAACAAGGTAGCCTAACATTCAAGAGAGAACAAGGTAGGCTGATATTCAAAAGAGAACAAGGTAGCCTGACATTAAAAAGAGAACAAGGTAGCCTGACATTAAAAAGAGAACAGGGTAGCCTGACATTAAAAAGTGAACAAGGTAGCCTGACATTAAAAAGAGAACACGGTAGCCTGACATTAAAAAACAAGGTAGCCTGACATTAAAAACAGAACAAGGTAGCTTGACATTAAAAAGACAAGGCAGCCTGACATAAAAAAACTTGATGAACTCTTAAACTCAAATAAATTATTTAACTTTTAAAAACTGAGAGAGTTCAAAAATCGACAGTAGGAATCTCTTACCTTATCTCCAAATAAGCATGAGGCAGCTGATGCCAGTGCTAAAATTTCAGCCCGAACGCGACGAAATCCCGATAATCGGGATTCAGGCTGACCTGCAAAAGACACAAGAAGTGTCAAGATTAGTGTTTTCCAGCATTTTTGAACGTGGCAATTATAACATAAGGAAGTATTTTTTTTTGCACTGTAGTATACGTAATTCATAATTTTGAGATATCAAGGGACAAGATTACATATTCAACAAGTTCATAAATAAATGAGCCATTGAATCAAGAAATAACTTTCGAATTCTTCCATACTTCCCAGATCAACCGCTGAGTCAAAAAATAACTCTGGAATTCTTTTAAGCTTTTCTACCAGCATCTAAAAAGAACCAACCGTGACTTGAGTAATGCACCAAAGCAATATAGGTGTTTCTATCAAGAGGAAAATGACGCTCTCTGTCTGTTGAAGAATGCAGGTGCTATTTACGAAATGTTATTACCGCAATATGTGAGCTCTGAGCTAAAGTATGCAGTCAATTTACCTGAATACAGCAAGGACAGAAAGACGGGCTATTGCAGCCTAGTGCACCATCTTTTCACGAGCATCCAAAGACGGCTTCAACGTCTTGTGTCGAAACATCATGTTTGTGAAATGACTGAAGAGTCAAAACATTATTTGCCAGACCTAGGGAGATTCATTCTCCTAAGTATCATCAACTTGTGACATCTTAAATTAACTTTTTTTTTCCCACTTGAATTGTACCTGACACTCAAAATGAAACTAGGTAAGTTTTTCAGGTGTATCGAACTGGAATATTCACTGGAATTCTTTACCGTGTCCTTTGTGAATTGTCGTTTGGAATCGTAAGTCATAAAACACTCCTTAGATTGGAATTCCACAAAGTTAACATATACACGGATTCACTCGGTAACATGAGATCAAACTCTGACTGTTATGTGTCCTGAAATTTACACGGAATTGGAATTGGAAAATAAAATTTATGACAAAGCCCAAGAGCTAGGACCTATGAGGTCACTCAACATTGGAAATATGTTTAAACAATTGTTAGGAGAGGGTGGAAAGTGAGATGGGAAATAATATGAACAGAAGTTAGGTAAAAGGAATGGAATGGGTTGCAGCTAGGGGCCGAAGGAACGCTGCAAAAAACCTTAAGTAATTAATGCCTACAGTGCACCGTGTGAGGTCACTGACGGCACTAACCCCTAGGGAATAAATTTATATACTCTTTTATCGAATAAAGTATGAATGAGCAGAGAAAAACAACAATGAAAGTACCATTTTTTCCTGAGATTACAATTTTCAAATCGCCAACTGAAACACATCCGTTTGTTTCTTCGAAGATGCCAGGTCTATCTAATTTGGGCTTTCCAGACTCTAAACATTTTACTTTGGAAGTTAAATATAATTCTAAGTCATGAAAGAATCGAACTCAAAATCTCATATCAGTATTAATATATAGGCTACTTGTTTTTAGTACGTTTAAGTAATTAAAAATGGGAAACTCAAGGCGTCATCACACCAGAAACTATAATACAATGAAACTCGAATATGGGAAACGATTTACCACCTGTCTTCCAGCTCTATAAAGCCCTTGGTACCAACCCTATAAAGTCAGTGGTACCATCCCTATAAAGCCCGTGTTACCTGTCCTATAAAGCCCGTGGTACCAGCTCTATAAAGCTCGTGGTACCACCCCTAAAAAGACCTTGGTACCAGCCCTATAAAGTCGTGGTACCAACCCCATAAAGCCCTTGTACCAGCCCTATAAAGCCAGTAGTGCCAGCCATACAAAGCCCGTGGTACCAGCCCTATAAAGCCAGTAGTACCAGCCCTATAAAGCCCTTGGTACCAGCCCTATAAGTCATGGTACCAGCCCTATAAATCCCGTGCACCCTATAAAGCCCGTGGTACCACCCCTATAATGCCCGTGGTACCAGCCCTATAAAGCCAATGGCACCAGCCCTATAAAGCCCGTGGTACCACCCCTATAAAGCCCGTGGTACCATCCCTATAAAGCCCGTGGCACCCGCTCTATATTATTAACACCATTATTTTCATCATCATCGTATAATTACCATTACCATTATCATCACTGTCTTCTCATTATCACTATCAAAATCACCGGTAAGCATCAGAATGGTCATCACCATCACTATCATCAATGTCATTTCATCATTAACGTCATTATCATTATCATTATTAGAGAAACCTTTCATTATTCCCCGCATGATCCTTGTGATTGTGGCATTCGATAGTCACTGTCATCACAACTGTCATTACATCATCATGGTTTTTAGCTATATAATTAATTTTTATCATTATCACTGGAATTTTCATTATTTTTTTTTTTTTGCTATTATCGGTCATCATGATGATTGCTATTTCCATAATAATTATAATCACTGCTATCATAAGTCCTTTCACCATCAATAACATTTCCATAATCAACACTTTTACAATAACGGACGTCATCAGCATCACTGTCATTATCACCACTCACACAAGCACTGCGGTTGCAATTATTCCTTTGTCACCATCAATATAATCACTAGTGTCATCTCCCCGACTATCATGTTCATAAACAGAGACTTTGCAGTACGTCATCCATTAACCATCAATTTCACTATTAGAACAAGCCTACCGCCCATGAGACTACCTCTTCAGTGAGCCAACCGTGATAAAGATAGAATATATACAATTTAGGCCGAAGGTCAAGCGCTGGGACCTATGAGCTCATTCAGCGCTGAAAGGAAAATTGAGACTAAAAGGTTTGAAAGGTATAACAGGAGGAAAACCTCGCAGTTGCACAATGAAACAATTGTTAGGAGAGGGTGGAAAGTAAGATGGAAGAAAGAAAGTATATGAAGGAAGTACAGTAAAAGGAATGAAAGGGGGTTGCAGCTAGGGTCCGAAGAGACACTGCAAAGAACATTAAATTAAGTAATGCCTAAAGCGAACCGCGCGTGGGGTTCACTAACAGCACTACCCCTCTACGGAGATTCAACGGTGATAAACGCACTGTACCAAATACACTTTTCGGCGAGAATTTAACACAGATGACAAAGAATCATTGCTGGAGTGATAAGGTGCTTACGTTCAAACCATACAGATCTCGCGTTCAAATTCACCAGATGGTCGATTAGTTCGTTCTCTGCAATGTTCAAGATAAAACTTCACACTTATTACTAGACCAACAGACACGTTTAACTACCAGTCGATAAACTTATCCCAAACAAGCTTTAGCACTCAGACTTCCTCTATATTATCGGATGGTGTCAACCTGACCGGTGGTATGTAAAACTACCGGTAATCAAAGTAAAGACCCATTAACGATCGTGAAACTGTGGTTACGACAGAATTCACTCTATTATGCACTTTGTGTTGTATAAAAGGCACGGAACTACCATTCGTAAGAGTACAGAGTAAAACTTCAAATAAATGAGAATACCTTAATACCGTGACGAATATCTTCAAGAACTGTTAGTGTCATCATTCACAAAACTAGTTTACACTTAACTGCCCAATTTAGGTGGTTGGGACAATCGCATAAACACTTAAAATTTAAAGCACGGTTTAACAACAGGTGGACATTTAGCAAAAACTCACGCCTACATCAGTGCAAAACGCAAATGAAAGCGTATCCTAAAGTATCAATTTCTCAACCATCATGTACCTTAACATTATGATTTTGTTTTTACATAGTAATTCTAATTACGAGTTCAAAGAAGTGGTGATAATTGGGAATGTTGTTGTGCTAGAGCGAAGGTCCAACTCAGGGTGAAAGGCTGGAACCCGGGCTAGACGATAGCAAATCTAAAAGTGGAGTTTATTCTCTGTATATATGGTCACTGTTACACAGTAAAATATAAACAAACATTAAGTTCCATTACGTAAAGTTTCATATGATACGGAATTATATTGTATTATCTCGCACTTATGGTCTACTTTAGATTTAGAGGTATTAAAGGTCGCCCGTTCACCTATTAACCAGACAAGGAAGGTGATGAATGATTTGAGTATGGAGGCACTAACGTGCATTTTAAAAATTTGGGTACCTTAGTTACATAATCTAACCCGATACGAGTAAAACCTGCGGAATTCGATATATACTGTATATAGGCTATATATATATGTGTGTGTGTGTGTGTACATAAGTGCAATTAAATGGGGCCATTAAAGCGATCAATACAACACAACTGTCATTCCGACTGACAGCAGCTAAACCAGTCATCATAAGTGAAAAACTGTTAACTGAAAAATACGGTTTTGTTGTATTGCTAATCTTACTGGACTTTTCTATTTCACAGAACGCTGTTTGATTGCAGTAAAAATATCACACACACACACACTATATATATTTATATATTATATATATTTACTCTGTATACATGTCACAAAAAGCTACACATTGTAGTCCATAATATTCATTTAAATGACTGATGAATCATACAAACGCTTTTAAAAATCCAGAATCACTTGATGCTTTCTTTAAAAACTTTTGCTGCTGTAACACATGCCAAAAAAACCACGGGGGAAAACGTCTAAAATATTATTGTGGTAGAAAAACCAGTTCGCAAAATCAACTCCAGTCTCGTCACTGATTGGAAACTCGACGGTCTGGGAAGCAGACTCCTCAGTTCTCCGTCTCCTACAACCCTCCCACCCACACATCCCCCGACCCCCATCACCCCCAACCCCTCTCAATCCCCTCTGAACACCAAGCTTTCTACAATCGCACATATCAGTTTCACCATGGTGCGCATACACGCAACTGGTGGATAATAAACTTGATAACGTATAATATCACACAGACAGAAACATCATTGATCGGATTCATTGGTGGTCAACTATCACAGTTTATCTCCAATCCTTTACATTTGGAGCCCAGCGCCATGCCGTACGTGTCCCTACGCCTACATTTCTTCTATAATAATTAAGCATTTACAATTAGTTCAGAATAATCTTATCACATTTACTGTGTCATCTACCATATTTTCAGCCTCGCCCCTCGATGGATTTCGTTATAACCCATGGATACCGTGTGGGTTTCAAAACATACCTAGGCCTATTTATGAGCATTACTCAAAACTGAATATATCAATACATCAAAGTAAAGTACCACATAAACAGTACCTTATTATAACTATATGTTTTATCTGACAGTGTATACGGTACACAACATAATTAGGTCTAGTTCTGTTTGCTTCCATTATATTATACATATTCAGGTTAAACGTGTGAGGTGAAACATACTTTAAAAACTCATAATTCATACTACTAATCTAAAAACGAATCACGCCTCATGTGTACAGCTTAAAAGTCATCTGAGTAATCACAATATCACACAAACAATAATCGATTCATTATTTACCAAACCCACGAGTTTTCGATCTATCGATTCATCACGGAAGAGCATTATTGTTTCTAAGTTTACATACATCAGTAATTGCGTTTTTACATGAGAGAGAGAGAGAGAATAATGAAATTTAACCCAAAATGCATCAAGACAGGAAGAGGGAGATGGAGTGGCTGGACAAGACAATACAGTTCTGGAAATTAAATCAGTGCAGCACAAGTTTCAAAGAGTGCCGCTGGGAGAAAAACCCACATTTAAACTAAGAATAATAATTAAAGGCTGGACAGAAAGATGGACAAAAAGGGAAGCTGGAATAGATAAAGGGGAGAAGTGTGTGCAGCTAGGAACCACGGGGACGCTGCAAACCCCAAAAGTAATATCTATAGGGCGCAAGCAAGGTGCTCTGCTGCACTTACTCCTTACAATCACAAAAGATCATTATCATTACTGTCATTTTATATCCAAGATTACAAATATTATGTGTTGCGGTGTAAGAGACTGAGAGCTTTGGGCAGGAAAATGTCAACTGTTGAATATAATGCTATAGAAGAATTTAGACCAAAGGTCAAGCACTGGGACCTATGAGGTCGTTCAGCGCTGAAACGTGAATTGACAGTTAAAGGTTTGAAAGGTGTAACAGGAGGAAAACCTCGCAGTTGCACTATGAATCAAATATTAGGAGAGGGTGGAAAGTGGATGGAAGAGTGTATGAACGGAGGTACAGTAAAAGGGATAAAAACGGATGCAGCTAGGGTCCGAAGGGACGCTGCAAAGAACCGTAAGTAATGCCTACAGTGCACCGCATTAGGTGCACTGACGACACTAACCCCCTACGGGATATATAATATGATGACGCGAATAATTGTGCCTACTGCAAATGGACCTGATTCAATTAGACCCACTTTCACATTCACCGATATTGGCTCGAGAATGTCTACGTAGTTAAAATACACTGTAAACTATTGTATCATATGCGTATTGTTCCTTTCTTTGATCGAATTTGGCTAGCCAATGATATATAAGCACGTAAAAAGATGGAGGGTAATAAAATCACAGAAAAGTCACAATTTTGGCTAAAAAAAAAAAGCCACGGGAAAAAGGTCATTAATTTACAGTCTTCTGTTTATGGTTTTTACGGTAATCCCCAAACGGGCTTGTACTAAACACGCCGCAAAGCTGGATGCACACCGCGTTAAAACCCTTGGGGGGTTACTATCTAGGAAAGACTATTGCGACTTTTTTTCTGTGACTTTTTTACCTGGATTCGGTAAAGAGATGGGAATATGTCGAAGGTACACCTCGCACTAGACAGCCTGATTTTCAAATTGACTGACCAACAACACATCCGACTGTCGTAGTAATTCAACTACAAATCATTTCTCCCTTATCCAAGGAACTTTATTAATTGGGCAATTTCTGCATCGTAGTAGAAAAAGGTAAAACTTTACTTTGGCTGAGCCGACTGATTCGCGCCAGTCGCCGACCGGGACAGGTTACCGCCTTTTAGAGGGTGTCCAGGGCCGGGGGCGAAGCCGGCAACCAGGTCAGGGCACGTCGCATTAAGTTAGGTTAGGTAGGTAAGATCTGGTTAGGTCAGGACCTGGCATTATTGGAAAGGTTATGTCTCTTTATGTATGAGGAACCTGTCCCGGTCGACGACTGGCGGGAATCAGGCCGAGCAACAAAAGTAAAGTTTTACCTAAAAAATGCATCATTACCATCATTACCATTAGGTCCAATGCTATATGAAGCGCCGGGCTTAAGTGAATTTCTATAATTCATGCCCCGTAACCTCCACAAATCTCCTCTCGTTTACTTAAGTCTACTAAAAAAAATGTAGATCTCTAGCATTTTGTTATACCATGATTGTGTTCGCGGTAATTATTTTTTTTTATATAAAACATCAATCTTCTGATGTAATCAGTTGGGGGGGGAGAGTAGAATATTTTGACGTTGTGTAGTCCTATTTACATATCCCTATCGACATTGTCCTACGTGGGATCCTAAAACTACGCTACATGCCCTCGTCATAGTTGGGCATATAATTTGAATCCAGGTAAAAAAAAAAAAAGTCACAGGTAAAAAGTCACAGAAAAAAAGTAACAGGAAAAAAAGTCACATTTAATCTTTCCTAGATAGTGACCCCCAAGGGTTTAAACCCGGTATGCATCGACTTTTGCGGCGTGTTTAGTACAAGCCTGCTGGGGATTACCGTTAAAAACATACACAAAAGACTGTATATATCATAAAGATAATGACCCCCAAGAAATATTGTCAATTTTCCCCTCTGACTTTATTACTGGCCACCATAAATTAATGTGACTTTTTTCCTGTGATTTTTTCCCTAGCCAAAATTGTGACTTTTTTCCTGTGACCTTTTTTCCTAGCCAAAATTGTGACTTTTTTCTGACTTTTTCCCCGTGACTTTATTACCGGCCACCTATAATTTGTATAAACCAAACCTTGGGTACGTTTAGCCTATACAGAACCGAGAGAGCACAAATAAAACATAAAAAATATGGGGAACAGATAGTATGGAGACCAAATTCATTGAAAATGGGCGAGTAGGCTTCCTAGGCCTAGCCCTAATACAACCTTCTTCGTAATATCTTTGAACGCTGGCAAAACACTATATACCTTGTAATCAGTGGACAGGAATTTTGGCCCATTATCATATCAAATCCATTATTATACCAAAAAAAAAAACCTGTCATTCTACCTGTGATCCAGCAATTTGTTCAATTTTAGGTTTAAAATATACTTTGATTACAGTTCATTCACGTTGTTGATTATGCTCGTCCTGCACCAGCATGGCAGTTATAACATTATATAATATAATAATAATAAAACTAAATAAATGCCTAATTCACTGGTAGTGAAGCTGCCTGAATATTTTACATACAATCTTTGAAATAATGCATTGTTATATCAAATAAAACCGTGGCATTCCACCTAAGATCCAGCATTTTGTTCACGTTTAGGTTTAATGATACTTTAATTACAGTTCATTCACGTTGTAGATTACGCTCGTCCTACACCAGCATGACAGTTATATAACATTAATAATAATAAACCTAAGGAAAAAAAATGCCTAATTCACTGGTAGTGAAGCTGCCTGAATTTTTCACATACATTGAAATGATGCATCAAAATTGCATGCAAAACCGGCATTAACGTAGCCTAATTCACTGGAAGTGAAGCTGCCTGAATTTTTCACATACAGTCATTGAAATGATGCATCAAAATTGCATGCAAAACCGACATTAACGTAGCCTAATTCACTGTTAGTGAAGCTGCTTGAATTTTCCACATACAATCATTGAAACGATGCATCAAAATTGCATGCAAAACTGACATTAACGTAGCCTACCAGAGCACATGGCGTAGATAACGTGACCTTGAAAACGCGTCCTTACGGCGATAATCCTTCGCTTTTCACTTCATATCAAAAACATACTTAATAATTATCCACATTTTCTTATCCATTCACCACTTACGGAGCGTCGCGGGTCTACGAGAGTTTACGTTACATAGTAAAACACCAGCAAAACTCAAAACACCAAATCACATGTCAACGAGGGGAACGATTTTATCTGGGTACGCGTTTGACGAGACCTAAAGCGTCAGTCCAGCTAGGGAAGAACAAGTGCTACTCTCCTTGCGCAACACGCTAATACCGCGTCCGAATCCTTGATTAATGGAATCGTTAGCCTCTTATTATGAACTGAAATGTACTTTGAAATGTTCTGAATGTCACTAAAGTACTAAAAAAACTATTCTATTAGTCACTGGCAAAATTAGATTCCGAGTTAAGGGCAAAAGACGAGGAAAACTGGATGAACCAAAATCGAAGCCACTGTTTGATCAATCTGAACGGTCTTAAGCTTTTACCGAGTGTTGTTGCCGTCTGTAGCTGGAAAAGTAATAGATTGTAGTTACACTTATGTATCAGTCGCTTAATGACAAAATTGAAATTGAAATTCATAAGGTTATAATCAAATTCATTCCTGACATACGGGCTTTGAGAAACCTGGGGCTATTGCTGTAGTGAACAACAAAGATGTCTTCGGGGATTTTAACACGGTGGCCATATGAAGCCTACGTTCAGTTAGCAGTGAGACGCATAACGGATATCAGTTATTTTCTAATTTATTTTTTATTCTTATAAAAATAATTCTAAGATGTGTATTCAGTTATTAAGTAGTACCATGACATTATTAAACTGTCTCGTTGTTTCGTTAGTATATAAAATAATTGAACCCACACTAGGCTATGTTCTGCCACCTGTTCGAGGAATCAATTCGTTTATTATACAGTATATATGCTTTTAGTCCCTGTAGTGGGGTAGCGGCCTCAGTGCACCTCATGCGGCTGACTGTAGGCATTACTTACGGTTCTTTGCAGGGTGCCTTCGGCCCCTAGCAGCAACCCCTTTAGTTCCTTTTACTGTACCTCCTTTCATATTCTCTTTCTTCCATGTTACTTTCCACCCTCTCCTAACAATTGTTACACCTTTCAAACCTTTTACTGTCAATTTCCATATCAGCGATGAATGGTCTTATAGGTCCCTGTGCTTGGTCTTTGGCATAAATTCTATATTCAGTTCAGTTTATTGTGGTTTTAGAAGTATACCAAGTACAGAATAATATTGATCGTTAATTACGCTGTTTATAATGCATGTTGTGGATACGACTGATAATTGTTATGTAATGCACCAAGTCGCTCTTGTGAAATGATTCTAGTACATATTTATATAGACTAAAATAAGCTAATGGAGAAGCTGGTTATATTATTTAATAGCTACCAGTTGAAATGAGCAGAAAAGGAATATGTCTGTTATGACTATCTTTATTTGAAAGTTGAAAAAGTGTGAAACTGCGGGACCACACACAAAGGTTATTATTTTAACTAAAGTGGTTAATATCATTTGTGTTTGTTCTGCAGACGCTAGACCTACATGTAATATACCGTAATTAAATGGATTCTTCTTATGGGATGAGGTTGCTATCCCCATGCCCTTCTCTGAACTTTGTTGAGATCAATACAGTTGTCTAACTACCAGGTAAACAATTCTCTGCTTAGGTCAACAGAGGCACAATGAATTTCAGCGGAGCCTGCCCGTACCTGCACAGGAGTCGAACTTGGGATCTCTGGCTTGGTAGGGGAGAATATATATATATATATATATATATATATATATATATATATATATATATATATATATATATACATATATATATGTGTGTGTGTGCGTGCGTGTGTGTGTATGAAATATATATGAACTATATATATACATATATATACATTATATGTTTATATATATAAAGAAGTTAGAATGGCAATATAACAGCATATTAGTGGAAGCCTTCGAATAAAAACATTGCAATTGACAGGTGATTCGGTCAAGATTAATGGGTTTTCCAAACGACGTCCAATTTGAAATTGACAGAATGGAGTGAAATTGGTTTTGCCTCGTCAAACCAGTTTAATGACTAATGATTCTGGGTGGGAATTTGCATGGGGAATTCATCTCATCGTGGCAAAAGTCATGAGTAAAATGCATTTAGGCCTACCCGATTATGAGGACTTTTATTCATCTAAATTATTCTAAAACGAAACAAATGACGAATGAACTTAGTGATGGATTTGATTCAAATCAAGAACCGCAAATAAAAAAACCTAATTTATCATGAGAAATAAAATTTGTCAGTATAACTGAAGAAATATGAAGGCTGTTAATTAATTACCTCTGCCTCATTTAATTGTTAACTGACACATTGTACGAAGATTAACTGACTGACTGATCGAATAATTGAATGGATATTGTTAACCGACGACTGATTAAGTTATAAGGGGTTGACTGACTAACAGGTTAGCTCATGGGGTAAGCTAGTCTCATAGGTATCAAGTGATTGACTTAAGACTTAAAAATGGAATATCACACTAATTTAAATTCGCTTTGGTTTGATATTCATAAGAATGAATTAAGGAAATGAAGTGCAAGGTTCTAAAGGCGGAACTGCGAGGAAACCCCACAGTTCCGATAAGTAACAGTTAGAAAGTCTGGACAGCAAGTTTGAAGAAAGGAAATGGGAACTGAGGTAAGAGGCTAAAAAAAAAATGGTTGCAACTTGGGGGCAGAAGGAACGCCGCAAACACTCATTTAGTAGTAATGCCTGCAGTGCTCCACGTGAGGTGCACTAACGGCACTTCCACCCTCCGTGGGGTTCCGAGGGAAAGCTGGCTTAAATTAAAATTGCATTTGATATCCGTCTTATATCAAGATTCCAGCTTTCTGTCCCTCCGAGGAAGGCGCCTGATAGGCGGGTTCGGTCTAGCCAGGACCTGGGTCCTGGGTCTAGCCATCTAGGCTAGCAAACCGAGAACCGACTCAGTAATCCCTCGGACGTTAAGCCGTTACTTACTTCGACCGTTTTCCTCCGTTGCCACAACAGACTGCTTCAGTCCACCGGAAAGTCGTGGTATAACAGGTGAGGAACCTAAAAAGAGATTGTAGGAAACTTGTTCATTATTGAGGAAGTTATCTTTGAAGTTTAAAATGATAAAGAGATATATAAAAGTCGTGAGAGAACTTGATTTTTATGTTCGTGAATGAGTCGAATTCCTTTGATATCTGTTAGAAGGTTGGAAATGGTTAATCGCTGAACACTTATATTCCGTTAATGATGGCAATTACTTGATTAGACATTTGTTATAGTTAGTTAAAAAAAAGTCCTCCTGGGTATCTGTAGGCTCATAGGGCAGGAGCTGATCTCCTGTTTCTTTTAGGTCGACAGCCAGTGGGGGGACAGTGTTTTTGTAAATATTAAATACAATTTGAAAATATCCTCAGATGTTGTTTACGTAATGTGCTGGTAAATAAAAATTAGATTAAGTTATGTTTGCAAGTAGGTTAAACGAAATAAATTAAAATACGGTAGAAATATTGTTATCGTTTGCGGTCGCTAGAAAAGTACGCAAGAAAAGTAAACGGGATATGTTCTAAACATGGCATAGCGACACATAAATGTTCTATCTGTAAATAAGTGAAAACTGAACGAAAGAATGTGAAAAATGTGATGGCCCCTAAATAGGAGTCATTAGGATTCAAACATATTCGGAGAAAATTATGTGATAAGAGATACGCTATAAGTCTTATTAACAAAGTTCCATGCAATTTTATGATTAAAATAAACAAATATTAGGTTAATTTTCTCCTGTCAATAGTTACACGTTAAAACGACTTAGAATATACACAATAATGAGCTGTGTTAGAAATACTGTCAGTAACTTATTCCTTGCATACACTAGACTGAAGGTAACTAGTCCTATCCTCCATTTTTTTTCTCTCTCTCTCCCTCTCACACATACACAACACATACATACTACATACATGCTCCCTCGTGCTTACGTGGCCATTTAAAGCAAACACTCATTTTAGAATCTATGAGTTTTGAAACCCTGTTCCTTGAGTGTTTCTTTCTTCAAATACTCGTAAACTGTTGGCCATGAACAATAAATTTTCTGCGTTTGTTTGATAAAATTTTACAGATCATGCTTAAAGGTGAGTTTTCACAGCGTGTACATGCGTACACACGCTCACACACACATATATACATATATATATTTATATATAATATATATTTATATATAATATATATATTTATATATATGTATAAATATACATTTAATATATGTACAGCATATATTAACAGATAGATATAATCATGAACTTTTATACAGCTCATCATAGAGAAATTTCAAGGTACTGGAAAGAGGAGAAAAGCACTAAAACACTAAATACCATCTGCACAGGTCTCCGATATCACCTCGACCTATTCCTTCAGGTGCTCTCTATGTTTCCCTTGTCACTTTCAAGTTGTTACTCGGCATCTGGATGAAAAATAACAGAGGACTGAAATGACATAGTTCTCACAAACCCACAATGGATTACAGGAGGAAAAATCAACGCAAAAGCCATTTGTGGTTTAACACAGTATCCTGATTTTAATGGTTTATCAGTTTGCCCTTGAAAATCCCATGAAACACAAACGACGGATTCGAAGAAGCTATGCTTTCACCCCATAGTGAGGAGAAAGGTAGTCCCGTCAGTGCACCTCGCGCTGTGCACTGTAGGCATTACTTAAGGCTCTACGCAGCGTGCCTTCGGCCCGGAGATGCAACCCCTTTCATTCCTTTTACTGTACCTCCGTTCATATTCTCTTTCTTCCAACTTGCTTTCCAACCTCTCCTGACCGTTGTTTCATAGTGCAACAGCGAGGTTTTCCTCCTGTTACTCTTTTAAAACTCCTTTACTGTCAATTTCCCTTCCAGAGTTGAATGACCTTATAGGTCTCAGCGCTTGGCCTTTGGTCTAAATTTTATATTCCCTCCCTCCCTAACGATATGCTTTCATGTATAAAAGTCCGTGCAGAGTTATTCTATTTGTTTTACGTTGGTCAAGCGTATAAGATATTTCTAAAATATTACGACCACGCAAAGGTACTACATGTCAAACCACTGTTAATTCTTGCACACTCTTCGAGTATGTTCAAAATTGTTCATACCGATTATACAGCAATAATTTGTTCTAAACTGCTTTTATTGATAAGTTAAACAAATACGTATCTTCGCTCTCGCCATCATTCTACACTTTTGTGTAATTTTTGCACTTACGAAGCATTGCAAGAGCCCGATTGCCTTTATTACTGATAGAAGTTAGCAAAAGCTTCGGTAATTTTTAGCATTTCATGGTCGAACTGTAAAGAAAAGTTTGTAGTATTGTAACAGATTTCTTAAACCAAAGCACTTGCTCGTTCTTACCGACTCTCCTGATACTCTTAGTTTGGGAATGGTGACTGGTGATCGGTATTCATGGATGAGGACATCTTTCATACACACAGAAAAACTGTCATGAATGTACACACACACACACACACACACACACACACACACATATATATATATATATATATATATATATATATATATATATATATATATATTTGCATATAGACAGTTACATATATACACTACATATCTAGATATATATATATATATATATATATATATATATATATATATATATATAATATATATATATATATATATATATATATAATATATATATATATATGCATAAAACACACACATACACATATACAGTATACATGTATAAATATACTTATGTACATACAGATTTATACATTCCCTAACAAACGCGCCCTTTCACATTCACGGCAGCGATAATCTAGAACGTATCTGAAAACCTTCCACCGCTCTGCATCTGAGAACAAAAGTAAGCACCGGGGAATAAATTCAGAAAGTAGTACCGACACAAGCGAGGCTTCTCATTATGGCACGACAGGTCGAGATCGAAGGAGGAATTATTCATTTTCAGTCACCTCTGTGATTGGTGTCTATAGCCTTCTCTTTTTTTTCCAGGTTTTTCCGAGATAGAAGGTTGCCTTAAAAATCCTCTGTGTTTGTTAGTTTGTACGATAAGTTTATATATATATATATATATATATATATATATATATATATATATATATATATATATGTGTGTAGTAGAGAGAGAGACAGAGATAGATATATGTATACAGTATATAACATATGATATATATACAATATATATATTATATATATTCATATATACATATATATGTATACCTATATCTATCTATATACATATATATGTATATGTATATATATAACTACATAGATAAACTAGAAGGCTCAAAGAGATCTTACATATCCAATAAAGCCCGATGAATTTATTATTATTCGTCCTGAAGAAAACAGTTGTATTTCGTGCATCTTTTGTGTGTATGTGCGTGTTTGTGTGTGAATGTGTGTGCGTGTGTGTGTGTGTATGTATGAGTTGGTGGAGCTAGTGGTAAATTGCACCTTGTCCCTAGTGTATCTGTGTATATGTGTATGTGCAATACCTGTCTTACACCTTGCAGTACAAAACATAGTGATGATATGTAGCGATGAGTAAAGTGATATACTGCTACTAATAACAATGAAGCAAGTAGTTGCTGCCCAGATCCACACCTACCCACCCCTCCCCACGGCCCCCGACCCTACACAAAAAGACTCGTCGAAGTTCCCATACAGCTGAGAAATCGATGAGTGGCAATCTACAGTACTACTGTATACAGCGATTACTGAATAAATCTGCAAGTCACGGCGGAATCCGCTATAAAAAATACTTTTTTTTTAAACATTCGTATAACCCCCCCCCCCGGTAAGATTACTTCCCCGTTCAAAGATAAGTAAGTCATTCGCAAATGACAGAGAAGTTTGTTATTAAAAATGGTTGATTGCCGGTTAAAAGCGAAAGGTTTAACGGTTGGTCTGCGTTCTATAGCTATTCTGCCCGCGCTGAATGATCTTTTAGGTCGCAGCACTTGGCCTTGGGCCTAAATTCCATACTCTATTCTATAGCTATTCTGCCCTGGGAGTATTTCAGTGTCTCTGTTCAGAGAGCCAGCCTTAGATTTATTTTATGAAGACTGTAGCCTACTTTCTTCAGAATTAATACTAGATTTTTTTTTATTGGAATCGCATATCCGCATTCGCACAAATAGGTTCTCAGCTTGTTCATAAAATAATTACCCTCGTAGTCACGGATATAATTGCATATTTGCATATATACATATATATATATATATATATATATATATATATATATATATATATATATATATATATATATATATATACAGTATGTATATACATATATATATAAATATACATATATATAATATATTTATACATACATAAATAAATATATATATATATATATATATATATATATATATATATATATATATATATATATATATATATATATATTTATATATATTAGTATATATATATATATATATATATATATTATATATATTTATATATATATATATATATATATATATATATATATATATATATATATATATATATATATATATATATATATACATACAGTATACTGTTTATAAGACAGCACTATACCCTTCATTCTTGTAAGTGTACGATTAAAGAAAAATAGGGTTAGACCATTAAAGCTACAGAGTGCACATAAAAAAAAACTTAATACTAAAAGAGGTAAAGTTTTTTTAATAACACCTGTAATAAAAACTTGGGTAAGAAGTACGTTAGACTATACGTTTCTTCGGCGCAATCGAGTTTTCTGTACAGCCGCTACAGCGTATAATCAAGGCCACTGAAAATAGATCTATCTTTCGGTGGTCTCGGTATAATGCTATATGAGCCGCGGCCTATGAATTTTTAACCACGGCCCGGTAGTGGCCTATCCTATGCCGTTGCCAGAAGCACGATTATGGCTAAATTTAACCTGAAATAAAATAAAAAAAAATACCGAGGCTAGAGGACTGCAATTTGGTATGTTTGATGATTGGAGGGCGGATGATCAACATACCAATTTGCAGCCCTCTAGCCTCAGTAGTTGTTAAGATCTGAGGGCGGACAGAAAAAGTGTGGACAGAAAAAAGTGCGGACTGACAGACAAAGCCGGCACAAAAGTTTTCTTTTACAGTAAACTAAAAATTTCTTTTTTGATGGAAATGTTTAGTTTTCGTAATATAAATCAAGTCTTTCTCCCCTAATCTTGAAAACCGAATTAAAAGTAAATAAAAATTCATTCGTTGATTTCAGTGATATCGCTAGTGACCTACTGACAATTATTATTATTATTATTGTTGTTGTTGTTGCTATTATTATTAATTCACTGGAGCAGAATAACGGTAGAACATCAGAAAAATTAAAATTAATCTAATTAATTATTATTTTGATTGTTCTTCTTAACCTTGTTATTCATCGACTTCTGCTACTTCTTCTTCTTCTTATTATTATTATTTACTCGATTCCAGTGCAACAGCAGTAGAATATTAGAAAATTTTAAACTAAATAAATAACCTGCCAATCGCAAATAAGATATCAAATACAGACCAGCGAAAAAAAAGAAGAGAATAAAGTTCTCATGTCCCTAAGCACAAGATTCGTGGAAGACCCCCAAAATAAATCCGGGCGGAAGTGTCAATCATGGCCAGAGGTTCTGTTTGACTAAGCAATGCCATCAGAGATAATATTCGGACGTAATGTGATCGGCAAAGGTAATCCTCGTCCGTACCTGTCGATAGTTAATGGTTCCTGGATCCTAAATTCGACGTTTCTGTTTTCTTCTAAGGTCTGTCACTGTGCGTACTGTCTCTCTCTCTCTCTCTCTTTGTATATATATGTAATATAATTATGTATATATATATATATATATATATATATATATATATATATATATATATATTTATTTATATATTATATATATACATATATCCATATATATATGTTTATACATTTTATGTATGCATGTATATATATATAGTATATATATATATATATATATATATATATATATATATATATATATATATATATATATATATATATACATAAAATTATCCTCATATTAAACCGTATCTAAACAATGGATGTCGTCCCCCCCCCCAAAAAAAAAAACACCACAGCAGCCACTGCCCCCTTTCATACTTTAGCCACCGAATTACGGATGAGCTCCTCGTGGGGTTAAACTTCCACAAAATTGCTTTAAGCATTATTGAATAAATGTCGTGACAGTACAATAATCATCCCTTGAAATAATGTTAATTATCGCTCCTGCCTTTTTAACAAAAATGTTAATTTCTCTCAGTTCCAGAGAAAACCTTAGTTGGACGAACTCCTCCATGGGTGGAACACCGGATGCCCCTGGGTATCTTTTCCATGCCCTCTCCGTGGTCTTGTGCACCCAGCTGAATACGGGTTTCCAACAGGTATCTGCTACAACGCAAGAATTTTTCGTGGTTGCCGATTATATTGAGTTTTATGGTTTCAAGAATATTTATATCCTGAATGTAGGTAAGACTAACGTTAAGATACTCGTTTTCCTAACTAGTGTATATCATGTATATATGTATATATATATATATATATATATATATATATATATATACAATATATATATATATGTATGTATATCTATATAACATATATACATATATATACATGTATATATACACACATATTTATATGAGCGTGAGTTTTAGAATAATATGAGTAGTTATTCATTATTGCTAATGTGCACAACAGAAATGAATATCCCTGCATTAAAAATCTAGTCTCAAATCTCGTATCACGCAATGCATTTCCTTTCCTAAAGATTTTACCATGAACTCTTGTTATTTAAAGAATCATTGTACTATAAATAAAACATTCCTGCTTCTTTGTTAATAACAAAGAGTTAATAGCTTTAATCCTCTAACATGATATATTTGCGCTCATCTCGAAAAGTATCTTTCACACATGCGTCTAATTTTGAAATGCTCTCCCTCTGTCGACAGTCTCAGGCGCATGCGCCGAGGAGGAAGAAGACCAGACGTGGATGAAGAAGATCCACAGAGCGATCTCGACCACGAAATCTTCTTATTCTTGCGTCATTCCCCTTCGTCTTTTCGGAAACACGGAGATTGAAGACGCCGCCGTTGAATACAATAACACCAAGAGGAAACTGGCACTTATCGCAGAGACAGACTCTTCTGTTTTAGCCGAGGGTTTTCACCACCTCCACAGCCAGGATTCGCGGTCACTAGTACTAACTAGACTGCACAGTGAGGCTGACGCGAGAGGATTTCAAGAGGTAATCGATTTTGAAAATGGTGTGTGATGTAGTATTGAAAGAGGTTTTTTTTATTTTTCTGTCTCTGTCTGTTTACTTGTAGACGAGACGTGGGAAAGGCATACCTCCGTATGTTTGGCTTCTTTTTGATGAATTTGAATGAGATATGCCGCTATCCCACTGTCTCTGGCTGTCTGCTTGCAGGCGATTTGAGAGAGATATGCCTTCATCTCACTGTCTAACCGTATGCTTGTAGACTAATGTGAAAGATGTAAAAAAATCGGACGTCATTCTCTGTATGCTTGCTTGGTTGCAGCAACACATCTCAAAGAGTTGTGGGTGGATTTTAATGTAATTTGGTGGAGGGAAGGGCTAAGGCAAATGGTAATACTGGATAGGTTTTAAGATTGTTCTTGGATGGGGTTGCAAATCCAATAATTATATTTACATTAGCCTCCTAGGAGTAGAGCTGGGTGTTAGCGTTCGCTGGGGAATTGGCAGACGAAGTGTGGTGTCTATGACTAAATTGCATAATCTATAATAACAAGTAATATAAAAATGCCTCTCTCCGCATTCTATTCTGCTTCCTAAAAGTCGACAAATAACGTATAAATTTTATTATTATTTTATTGTATTGTATTTCATTGATACTAATTTTCTTCTTCTTCTTAGATCTTTGAAGAAACAAAAGGGATAAATTGGCTGCTGTTAGGCGATTCGACCTTCCCCGAGCTCCTGCGTCATATTTATCTGCCCGTCGATAATAAGGTAAATGAAATAGCAAGGAAAATAAAGGAAAGGCAAAGGATAAAGGTAAGAAAATAAATCCGCGGGAAATGATAAGAGTTTTAAAATTATTCATCAAGAAACATCCTTCGGCTTTACTATTACTTAAATTTTAGTCTGTTTCGTTGTTTCTGGAGCAAAAATAAAAATAAAGATGAAGTTAATCTAAAAGAGAATGAGTGAATGATGAATGAGCATGGAGGGAGAAATGAAGGATGAGAGAGAAAATTCGCTTGTTACTGGGCTTTCGAATTTTCATGGTGGAGCTATTCATAAGCAAGTAATACTCAATTGTTGCTATTTTTCCTTATTCATTGAATATCAATATCTATATGCAATGCATCCACAGCTTTCGTTGCTACTATAACTACTTGACTACTTCTGCTTGTGCTACTAGTAAAGATAATAGTAACTGTTATTCTTATTAATATTATTATTATTCAGTTTCATATATATATATATATATATATATATATATATATATATATATATATATATAAATAAAACTCTATTGGTTTTAAGGGATTCTCTCTCTGGTGTCATTTTATAATTAGTCACTATTTTGTACTGCATATACATACATACATATATGTATATATATATATATATATTTGTATATATATACACACATACATATATGTATATATAATTTTCTCCACAGGTAGTGATCACCAAGGCTGATGCCGATCCCCTATCCGCAACGTTCTGGCAGGCTTACCAAGCGGCTCCATCTCTGGAGCAAAAGGTGCTACCCGTCGGTAGATGGCGGCGCCGTTATAGTGGTGACCTACCCCCAGGGGTTAATCAGAGTGACAGCGCCCCCTCAGACTCCCCAGGGGAAAGAATGGAAGACGAGTATTTCTCGGTAAAGACAATCACGAAGAGATTGACTTTCGGTGTAGCTAGATTACCACAAGGTAGTATTATGCTGCAGAGGAGAGATCTGACTGGGTTGCATCTGCGTTGTACGACTGTGGAGGTGAGTTAACCTTAGACATATGCCTGGACGTAAGATAATCTTAGGCATATGTCTGGAGGTAAGATAACCTTAGACGTATGTATGGAGGTAAAATAACATTAGACATGTGTATGGAGGTGAGATAACCTTAGACATATGTATGGACGTAAGATAATCTTAGACATATGTCTGGAGATAAGATAACCTTAGACTTATGTATGGAGGTTAGTTAACATTATACATATGTATGGAGGTGAGATAACCTTAGACATATGTATGGACGTAAGGTAATCTTAGACATATGTCTGGAAGTAAGAAACCTTAGACATATGTCTGGAGGTAAGATAACTTAGACATATGCATGGAGGTAAGATAACCTTCGACACATGTCTGGAGGTAAGATAACCTGAGACATGTATGGAGGTAAGATAACCTTAGACATACGTTTGGAGGTAAGATAACCTCAGACATGTTTGGAGAAAAGATCATCTTAGACATATGTCTGGAGGTTAGATAAATCTTAGACATATGTCTGGAGGTAAGATAACCACAAACATAAGTCTGTAGGTAAGGCAACCTTATATATATTTCTGGAAGTGAGTTAACCTTAGACATATGTCTGGAGGTAAGATAACCTTTGACATAGGTCTGGAAGTGAGTTAACCATAGACATATGTCTGGAAGAAAGGTAACTTTAAACATACGTTTGGAGGTAAGATAACCTTAGACATATGTCTGGAGGTAAGATAACCTTAGACCGATGTTTATTTCTTGCTGATATTTCTGTCTCCAGCCGATTCTCTATTGAGTTATCTGGGGTGATTAGCTTATATGTAAGTCATATGCAATTGCGTTCAAAGTTAATGAAAGCTTAATGCAATTTTCAGTTCTTCAAAACTAAATTTATCATTTGTTCTGTCCTTTAATTTTAAGGTACTTCAAAGAGACCTGACATTAAAAAAAATGAAAAAAGCAAAAAAGTTAAAAATAAAATTGCATGAAATTATAAATAATGCGATTTTTCTTGCCATACAAGATCTTTTAAAAAGGAAGTGAATTGCTTATATTTCCTAATCGTGATCATAAAAAAAGATATTAAATTGTCTTTTTTTTTTAGAATCCATCTTAATCGTGATTATAAAAAGAATATCTTTTCCAGAATCCACCATACACTTTCCTAGAATACAGAAGTGGAGGCCGAGTGGACGTACTGGGTTTTATTGGGTCGCTGTTCAGACATCTGAAGGAAGTTACCAACTTTACGTGAGTTCGAGAGAAGTAATGACAGACAAAAAATAAAATACTGAAACAATAATGAAGCTTAAACCTATTTTTTAAAAAATGCATCATCGCCACATCACAACATTTCATTTACCTTTTTTTTTCTACATCGAATCTTATATTTATCTCCCGTCTCTCCTTCATCCCCGTCAGATCCGACTGTCACCGAGTCAAAGACGGGGGTTTCGGCATGGTATCGGACGGGGAATGGACAGGTATGGTGGGGGAGGTCCACCGTGGAGAGGCGGACATCATAGTGGCGAACCTTGACCTGACCCTCAAGAGAAGCGCCGTGGTTGACTTCCTCATTGGCGTCGGTCAAAATCAGTAGATTTGGTTATACATATACGGTGATATATATATATATATATATATATATATATATATATATATATATATATATATATATATATATATATAATATATATATATATATATATACTGTATTTATATATATATATATATATATATATATATATATATATATATATATATATATATATATATAATGTATATGTATATACATATATATTTATAAAGAGAGAGGGAGAGAGTTGGCCTTGGTCAAAATCTGTAGCTTGCGTTAAGGAGAGAAAGAGAGAGAGAGTTGGCCTCAGTCAAAATTTGAAGTTTGTGTTATGGAGAGAAAAAAGGAGGAGAGAGAGAGAGAGAGCTGACCTTGTTCAGCATAGGTATTTTGTGTCATGGGGAGAGAGAGAGAGGGAGAGTTGGCTTCGGTCAAAATCGGCATCTTGTGTTGTAGAGAGAGAGAGAGAGAGGGGGCGTTTGTGCGTATGTGTGTGTGGGTACAATTAGAAGTACATAAATATTGTTTTTATCATCGACGCACCATAACTTATTTAAGCTCTCTCTCTCCCTTTTTTGTGACAAATTACCATTATCACGTTTTTAATGCGGTCATATTTTTGTAGTTAATGTATTCCAGCGTCTTTGCTTTCTAGTCATTCCTAGAATTGTTTTTATTTTTTGCCCATTCGTAGTTGTTTTTCACTTATCCTCGGAACTACTGTTTTTATTTCATTTCTAGATTTTTTTTTTTTTTTGCTTATTCTCCGGGTTTTTCTTTGCCTCTTTCCAGACCTGCTCTTTAGACCTCGTTTCCAGAAATGTCATTTTAACCTCATTTCCAGACCTGTTCTTCAGACCTCATTTCCAGAAGTATTTTTTAGACCTCATTTCCAGCACTGTTATTTTAATCTCATTTCCAGAATTGTTCTTTAGAGTCTTGGCCTTATTTCCAGAATTATCATTAAAACCTCATTTCCAGAGTTGTCATTTTAACCTCATTTCCAGAACTGTTCTTCAGACCTCATTTCCTGAACTGTCATTTTAACCTCATTTCCAGAACTGTTCTTTAGGCCTCATTTCCAGAACTATTCTTTAGACCTCATTTCCAGCACTGTCATTTTAATCTCATTTCCAGAACTGTTCTTTAGAGTCTTAGCCTCATTTCCAGAACTGTCATTTTAACATAATTTCCAGAGCTGTTCTTTAGACCTCATTTCCAGAACTGTCATTTTAACCTCATTTCCAGAGCTGTTCTTTAGACCTCATTTCCAGAACTGTTCTTTAGACCTAATTGCAAGTCTTGTCTTTCTATTTTTTACTTTTTCTTCTTTTTTTAACTCATTCCAGATACGTAGCCATCATGAAGCGCCCGGAGAAAGGGGACGAGATGTGGACGGGTTACGTCAAGGAATTCGAGCAGAACGTCTGGATAGTCTTGCCCTTCTTCGTGCTCACTTCTATCCTGTGCGCCTACTTCGCCCTCCGCTTTCACTACTCGGAGTGCACGAACGTTCTTTCGGAAGCCGCGATCACCGTCATCGGTTTTTTACTTGGCCAAGGTCAGTTTAGTAAAAAAAAAAAAAAAAAAAAAAAAAAAAAAAAAAAAATATATATATATATATATATATATATATATATATATATATATATATATATATATATATATATATATATATATATATATATATAGTCATCCAACACATATTTGTACATGATGGCGCGATTGTTCTTCATACGTAGAATAATATAATAATAAGAATAATGATAATAATAATAATAATAGTAATAATAATAATAATGGCCAAGGTCAGTTCAGTAAAAAAATATTAACATTGTTTTATCCAGCATATATTTGTGTATGATGGTGCGATTGTTCTTCATACGTAGAAAAATAATAATATAATAATAATAATATAGGTAGTAGGTAGTAGACCCTGTTTTAAACATGTGGTATTGAAGGTGACAGCTGCATTCAATTTGTATGGCTTTTTCTCTATTTTGACAATAATAATAATAATATTGATATTCATATTAACATCACTATTAATGTTGATGGTAACAGTGTTACCATACCTGTTATCACTATCAGGATATATATTTTCCAGGCTCACCGCTCCTCCCAACGCAGATCAGCCTAAGGATCCTGTTCCTGACGATCCTTCTATTCCACGTGGTCCTTCTCGCTCATTACACCAGCGACCTTGTCTCTAGCCTGGCGGCAGGTCCTTCACTGTCTAAATTCTCGAGTCTCCAGGACGTGGCCAAGGACCCCAAACTCCAGCTGGGGTATACGAGGGAAACGTCTCTTCACGATTACCTGAGGGTAGGTCTTCTTGGGTCGTTGGTTTGGGGAGCTAGGGTCACAGTTGACTGGTGAGCTGGAAATGGAAAAGGGTTATTGGTCTATCTCTGGTGAGTTTGGGTCAATATTCAAGGTCCTCTGATTTGTCTTTGAGGTCAGTATTCAAGTCTGTGTGGAAAATACTGGAAATGTTAAAGAAAAAGGGTCATTGGTCTATCTCTGGTGAGATTGGGTCAAAATTCAAACCTGTGTGGAAAATGCTGGAAATGGTAGAGAAAAAGGGTCATTGATCTAGCTCTGGTGAGTCTGGGTCAATATTCAAGGTCCGCTGATTTGTCTTTGAGGTCAAAGTTCCAGCCTGTGTGGAAAATACTGGAAATGTTAAAGAAAGAGGGTCATTGGTCTACCCCTGGTGAGACTGGGCCAAAACTGAAAGGACGATGTGTAGGGCATGGGTCATTTATTTGTCCTTTAGGTCAAATCTAGCCTGTGTGGAAAATACTGGAAGTGTTACTGACAAAAGGATCATTGGTCTATCTCTGGTGAGACTGGGTCAAAATTGAAAGGCATATGTTGTAGGGCAAAGGTCATTTGTTTGTCCTTAAGGTCAAATCCAGCCTGTGTGAAAAATACTGGAAAAGTCTCTCCCTTGTCTGTGTGTGTGTCTCTCTCTCTTCTGTCTGCCTCTCTCTCTCCCCCCGCCCCCCACGTCTGTCAGTCTCTTCCATGTCTGTCTCTCTCTCTCCTGTCTGTGTGTCAGTCTCTCCCATGTTTCTCTCACTCTTCCCTATCTGTTTGTCAGTCTCTCCTTGTCTGTCTGCCTCTCTCTCTCTCTCTCTCCCTTGTCTGTCAGTCTCTCTCTCTCCCAAGGGTTTAGCAGCCGAGTGACTCGGTCTATCACTCCTCCTTTCCAGGACTCATCTGTGGAAGCCATCCGCCAGATTTGGCTGAGCAACCGCGACAAGAACTTCGTCAGCCTGACGGGGAGTCTCCACGAAGGGCTGGAGAGGGTCCTGAAGGGGAATTACGTCTTCATGAAGACGGAGATGGCCATCCATTACAACTACGGCCAAGACTGCCGTATCTACATCCTCCCGTCGGCCTACTTCCCTGGGTTGTACACCATCGCCGTGGCTAAAGGGTCTCCCTTTAGGCATGTATTCAATAAGATGTGAGTTGGATTTTGGTCAGTGTCTGTAGATGTGTATATGATAACCACAGAGGTATGTTAGTAATTATGTGTGTATATATATATTATCCCTTCTGGGTGGGCAGCGCCCCTGCCTTTCAATTGAAAGACCTGGGTTCGATCCTGATGTGCCAGAAATTTTATATATATATATATATGTGTGTGTGTGTGTATATAATATATATATATATATATATATATATATATATATATATATATATATATAGAGAGAGAGAGAGAGAGAGAGAGAGAGAGAGAGAGAGAGAGAGAGAGAGAGAGAGAGCAAGCTACGATATATATATATATATATATATATATATATATATATATATATATACATGTTTATTTAGGTGTTAGTATCAGCACATCTAAAAATATACCCTCTTTCCTGTCATTCTCCTAACCTTTTCAATCATCATCTCCCTCGTCTTATTCTCCCTCTCTTTCTCTCCTTCTCCTCCCAAAACCCAGAATCCTTGACGCGAGGGCGTCCGGACTCCTGGACAAGTGGATGAAGGCGGCGGTCCCGAAACTGGCCGACTGCAGCGCCCTTAGTACTTCCGCCATCGAGCTCAATCTCGTGCTGGTCACGTTCCTGGTTCTCGGAATGGCGGTCCTGGTTTCGTTGGGAATATTCCTGTTGGAATATTGCGTCGCCAAGAGTAAATCTTTTCGCGGGGAGTCCGGGGAGACTCCTGGTCGTTCGCGGATGGTAAATAATTATATGATTAAATGAATGAGTAGAGAAATCAATCGATAAATTAATGACTTAACTCAATAATTAATCAGTTAATCAATTAATTAGACAATTATTAGAATAATCAATAAAGTAATAAATGAATAAATAATAATAAATAACCAATAAATATAATTAAACTATTATTGATAAAACAATAAATTTAAATTAATTATTTAATTAATAAAACGATAAATAAATTAAATTATTTGATTAACTAAACGATAAATAAATTAATTATTCAATTAATAAAACAATACATTAATAAATTAATTTTACTGACAGTGAGTAAAACTAAATTAATTAGTTAATTAATTAATATGCGAGGTGATTTCGAATTTTATCTAAAGTGAACTAAAAATGTTAAGTATCCACCTGCACTCAGATCTTAAAAAGTACAGAGGCTAGAGGGCTGCAAATTGTTCTGTTGATCACCCATCCTCCAATCATCAAACATACTAAATTGCAACCCTCTAGCCTCAGCAGTTTTTATTTTATTTAAGGTTAAAGTTAGCCATAACCGTGCTTCTGGCAACGCAACAACACAGGCCACCACGGGCGGCTGAGAGTTTCGTGGGCCGCGGCTCATACAGCATTATACCGGAACCACCTAAAGATAGAGCTGTTTCGGTGGCCTTGATTATGCGCTGTACAGAAAACTCGATTGCGCCGAAGAAACTTTGGCGTATTTTTTACTAGTTTTTTTTATAATTTAATGCACTGACTTTTAAAGGCCAGTAACCCCATTTCCTTAGGTAGAAAAATGATTAATTCTCAATATCAGTTAATTTCATGACATTTCTCTCGTTCTTATTTATTCGTAATTCTCTTTACCTTTTTCAAAAATAAGAATATTGATTCTCGAAGGAAGTGGGAACCTTTCTGATAAATATTAGAGAATGCATTTATGCATAGCCATAATATTATGTAGTAATTATAAATGAAAAAACAAGGTGTTGACGTACGGTAATTTTCATTAATTAATTTTTGATTTTCCAAGAGGGATACGATAGTTTCATACTGAAATGAGACTTGCTTGACAAAGCAACATAATTGAAGGCGTTCCTGAAGAGAAGCAAGCACTAAAGGGGGCGAGGACCCCTGTTTAGTAAAGTGAGATTAAGACAAGTCAGCAAGTTAAGTCTTTCTTTAATAAGAGATAATAAAAAGTAATATGAAAAAATGCAGACATAAGAAATTAAAAAAAAGGCCATTATGATATAAAAATTAGGAAACGGAGCGGTAAGAACAAAATGATTGATTGATTGATTTGTGGCTACTAAAACTGGCGCTACTAAGAACAGCAAAAAATATGTTATTCTTGTTAATTTTTTGTAAGAACATAAAGAATGTTAAGTTATTTTTTTTAATAACAGAAAAAATGTGTTGTTTTTTGTAAGAAAATAGAAAAAATATGTTGTTGTTTTTTGTGAGAACAGAAAAAAATGTTATTCTTGTTATTTTTTTGTAACAGAAAAAAAATTAATTGTTATTTTTTTTTTTTTGCAAGTACAGAAAAAAATAACAAGAATAACGTATACATTGCACAAATGTATTTGAGAGCATCCGATACCAAACTCTCTAGTCCACAAACCATGTGACCAAACTATTTATGTCACGATTTTCTTCCTTGCAAAAATAAAAAAAAAGAGAGAAAATAGACTTTTCCTAAAAAAAAAAAAATAAATAAATAAAATAAGATTCTGAAGAAAACAAGGACTGGTGAATAATTTCCCGAATTCTGAACATGCTTGCAGAATGCATGGCAGGTTGCCCAAGCGGTGATCTAACTAGGAAGGAAGCAAGCATGATTTTTCCTATGCTTGCATTTTCAGATACACTCAATCACTCACACACGCAAATAAAAGATAAAAAAAAAAAATCACTCACACGTAGATTTTTTTGTTCTTTAATATTAAAAACCAGTTTGTGCTTGTACGGGTTTTTGCTTTGGAGCAGCTTGTAAACAGATCAAACCTATAAGCATTCAGTTACTTGCAAGCACAGATATACATATATATATATATATATATATGTATGTATATATATATATATATATATATATATATATACATATATATATAATATAAATATATATATATATATATATATATATATATATATATATATATATATATATTTATATATATGATGTGTGTGTATATATGTACTGTATATATACATATATGTATTATAAACACACACATATATATATATATATATATATATACAGTATATATACACATTCGTAAGCTCCCCTTTTTCACTCAACATCACATTACAATAGACTCAACATCTATGTGAACGTCATAACATTTACAGAGAAAAAAAATCTGATAAAAATCAGATCTGTTCCTGAAAACTTTAAAGGAGAAACCGAAATCTTGTATTTGTCCACAAAGATTTCAGGAGTAAAGACTTAAATGACGAAGCAGAAAAAGGCTCAAAACCTGAGTGAGAAATCGAATAATCAAGGTGTCAGCTGCGTAATTATGAATAATGATTCGTACGTGTAAACAAAATGTGCATGAATTCTTAAAAGTATAAACAAGTGCGTAAGTGTATATATCGCTTCTTTCTTTATTTCCTGTTACATTCTGTTACTTCTTTCGAATGAACACCATATTCTTTGGAAGCTTGAATTTTTAGTCGGTGGACTCCTGGGGCTTGTTCGATATGAATAAGGGTCGTCGTTCGAATAATAATAATAATAATAATAATAATAATAATAATAATAATAATAATAATAATAAGTATGCAACATCCATTCACAGCAATAGGCAAGCGCTCATACAAACGAAATAAAGGAAAAAAATGTCTATTTAAATCAACAGAGTATAAAGCAATAAAATGCAAAATCAAGCGTGCTTTAAAGAACCGAAAATATCAGCTTAATCTTCTGGAAACACTTATTTTTATATTTGGTCCCGTGCTTAGTCTCCCCCACCTGATTATTGGAAGCACCAGTTTTTATGGGCCGCGCTTTTAACCTGCACCCGCTAAACCGGTTTCTGAGGAACGTTAGGTTCCGCCACCTTTTTTATGATAAAATATCGTCTCTGATTACTGTATTGGTCAACCTCTGAGCAGCAACAACAGTAATTCCGAGAGATAATTGATTTCATTTTTTTCTTTTAATTCAAAGGCTGTTCTGAGTGGAGGTCATATGCTCCTTTCTAATCCAAGCTCCATTAAAGAGAGAGAGGGGGGGAACAAGGATTCTGCTTATCCACAAGCGAAGTTCTAAATATTTTTCTAATTACAATGAGGAGAATCGTAATCAAATCAGCAAATCGTCAAACAGGGAATCACCCGAGATTTATTTGTCTCAAAGAAAACGGTAAGTGTGAAGTGACGGGAGTTCTTGAGACTGCTGGCACCGATTGCCACTCTCTCTCTCTCACACAGACACGCACAAACACACACACTGTTGGATGCATTAGCGCTCCCCAGAATTCAATTCCACCGCAAAATACCCCAATGTGTTGTTATTCACACTGGTGGGGCATCATCTTGGAGCATCACCCATGAGCATCAGCTAGGGGCATTATCCTCACGGTGTCAACAGGAGGTATCCCGATATGTCAGCTAGACGATGACGTCACACTGGTTCATCGCAGGCGGGACCCATTACTGGCTGGTCGATACAACAGAACATTTGCGCATCCATCGTCTTTACAGTAATAGTTTCAGTGTTGTATTAATTTTATTTTAATGGTAGTCTACCAATAACTTCATCATTTATCGGTCAGTTATTTTGTTAAAAAATACATCCTCATACATCAAAACTTTAAGTTAATTTTTGTGTCGATAGCGAGGGTTTTAAACAATATCTTGACGTAAACTATAATGACGATTACTCCGAATACCTCAGGCATTCAGTAAATGAAAAGTGATTTGTCCTCGAGTAACCTTTGTCTATTTACAACAGTGCTACACGTGTAAATCGTGGGCCGTGGCTCACTTTACGCGGTCGACTCTCGTGGTGGTTCATCATCAATCCTTTGTCTGGGCGACCTGCCATAGTGGTTCCTGCCCATGTCAAAATGCACGTCCACGGAAACGTGCTTTTGACGCATTGAAAGGTCTCGACTGATACGTGAGGATAATCAGATGACTGAGAATGCTGAAGATGATGAATTAAATATCAATGATAATAACGATGATAATAATATTGTTATTATTGTAATCACTAGTCTTCTTCTTCCCAACTTGTTCCCATTTTTATATGGGGTCGCCGTTTCCATCTATTTCTATCCTGTGCTTCTGCCTCATCAATTCCCTTCTCACGCAGGTCTCCCCTCACACAGTCCTTCCATCTCTTTCTTGGTCTCCCTCTTCTTCTTCTTCCCTGGACCTCCATCCCCATAGTATGCCTACCAGCGTGGTCCTCATCTCTCTTCAACAGTAGTAATATAGACTACTAGTACTACTGTTACTATTAAATAGGATGAAAAATGTGTTGGAGACGTGGGTGTAGAGCACGCTTCTGCACAGATCACTCACCAGTGATCCCATTATCATTATATATTGGAGAAACAAATCCACAGCTATGTATGGGTGCAAATATATATAAAAATAAATAACTGAAGATCTGTTTCTCCATTTCACGACTCATGCTACTAAGAGTTTTTCTTAATTATTAATACGTTTAAAGCACATTACAAACCCTTCACCACCCGTATTGGTTACCTATCGGTCCGCCAATGATACTGGCGGTGATTGTATTTTGGTAAAATATCTAGAGTACAATAATGGTTTGTGTTTAAATTTGTTGAATACATTTCTAGACTATTACATCCATATGAATTTGAATTACGCAGAGCATACTACTACCAATCCTTTAAGGTACTATTATCC
Source organism: Macrobrachium rosenbergii (assembly GCF_040412425.1). NCBI lineage: Eukaryota > Metazoa > Arthropoda > Malacostraca > Decapoda > Palaemonidae > Macrobrachium > Macrobrachium rosenbergii. The sequence continues at coordinate 23,146,939 of NC_089781.1, forward strand.
TCCGACATTATTACAGAATATACTTATCTCAGTAATAATATTAATGAACAAATAGGGATAAATCAGTTTATCTTTAGACCAACCGTCGTTGGAGTATTTCAATTTGGACAAATGACTCTCATTTTAGAATCATTCACACTAAAGATACACCAAGCTGCTTGTGATTTCAGATTAACTACACGTACGCGCGCCGAAGTGTGAGTGCATGATGATGATGATGCTTTTGTTCTGGTATTCTCAGAAGCGAATATCAAAACACCAGAGGAGGTAATCACATGTGAAGAACGCAACCATCCGGATGCCTTGAGACCCCACACAACCTTCGGTCTATTTCCGAACTTCCCGTGAGAGCAAAATAATAGAATGACTCAAGCAGATACCTTTAGATTGTCTTTTTTTTTTTTTAATTGTTCAGCCATGGTTCCTCGATCATATTCTTGGCGTACGTGCAAGACACGTCGTGAGTAAACTTAGAGAATACTTGGCAACGCGCCATCTCGTACGAGGGAGATGTCCACTCCTCTAGGCCGCCAAGTGTTGGCGCCAAACTCTCTGACTACCATGAGATATCAGGTTTGCTTCTATCACGTTTACGCTAGATGTTAGGAGCATGATCTTGTGATCTGCAGTATCTAGTGAATTAGCACAGTACGTTTGTAATAAAAATTTCTTCATTATCGGTCTATGGCAGTGGTTCTTAACCTTTTTACGACCACGGCCCCTCTAGTGATTGAACTCAGGTAAAAAAGTCACATTAATTTTCCCTATATAGTGACCCCCAAGGGTTTTAACCCGGTATGTATCCACCTTTGCGGCGTGTTTAGTACAACCCCGTTGGGGATTACCGTAAAAACATAAACAAAAGACTGTAAATTAATGTGACTTTTTTTCCTAGTCAAAAATTGTTACTTTTTTTCGTGACTTTATTACCGGCCACTTAGT
>NC_089781.1:23152880-23155380 GCF_040412425.1 Macrobrachium rosenbergii
TATCATCTAAACGTCAAATAAATTCTACTGGGAACTCCTATGGAAATAATCCCCTCCCCCTCTCTCTCTCTCTCTCTCCAGCGTTCTCCATCCCCTCCCCCACGTGACACCCCAAAATAAGCACCACGTTGCGAGAAGTGTCTCAGCACCAAGGACTGTCAGAGATCAGGGAGTAGGTAAAAGGAAGGCAAAGAGCCAACTGTGAAAAGGGTCGATTATCCCTTAACAATCGTGTAGGAAATATTATTCTTTTGTGAGTGTGTTTGTGTTTGTGTGTCTGTGCGCGCACGCGCGCAGAGGTGAAAGGTGATGCACGTGATGATGATGATGATGATGATGATGACATTGTTGGTCCATTTATCTCCGGCCTAAAGACGATTTCTTTGGCAGCAATACTAATAATAATAATAATGATAATAATAGTAATAATAATAATAAAAATAATAATAATAATAGTAAAAATAATAATAATAATGATAATACTGTGAAAGGTGTAGCAGCAGTGAATAATTATATATTATACACACACACACACACATATATATATATATATATATATATATATATATATATATATATATATATATATAATATATTATCACATACACAATTGTTCTGTGCGTTAGTAGAATTACTAAATACATTGTATGGATACTTGATAATGTGGACTGTTTGTCCATGAAAGCTTGTAACTTGTTCTGAATAAAAACTCCGTTAGATACCATCCAGTTTTAATTAGGTCCTTTTAGTAATATATATATATATATATATATATATATATATATATATATATATATATATATATATATATATATATGTATATAATTAGGAATAGTTAAAAAGGTCTAATCATCACGATAAAGGAAAAACATTTTAGTAGCCCAAAGTATTTATTCAAATAAGTCAAGCCTAACCGGGAAATATGTCACGCTCGCGATGACAGGACGAGGTATCTATTTCACGAAAACGTCAGTCCTGTAGAAAAATAAGCCCCTCAGAAGTCTAGGTTGTGGGGAACATTTGTGTGAGAGAGAGAGAGAGAGAGAGAGAGAGGAGACTATTTCCATAAGAGTTTTCAGTAGCACTTATTTGACGTTCAGACTGATACATCCCAGAAAGAGAGAGAGAGAGAGAGAGAGAGAGAGAGAGAGAGGAGACTGTTTTCATAAGAGTTCTCAGGAGCATTTATTTCATGTTCAGACTGATACATCCCAGGGAGAGAGAGAGAGAGAGAGAAAGGAGACCACTTCCATAAGAGTTTTCAGTAGCATTTATTTGATGTTCAGACTGATACATCCCACAGAGAGAGAGAGAGAGAGAGAGAGAGAGAGAGAGAGAGAGAGAGAGAGAGAGAGAGAGAGAGAGAGAGACTCAAGTGGTCGTTGTCAGGAAGTTACAAGGAAAACGAGATGAAATATGTATCATCAACACCAAGCACAGAGAATGTGCAGATACTGGGGGAATTCATTAAAGGATTTCTGACACTCTTAGGAGCTGTTCATCTCAAGAAATTTAATAAACAACGGCTGCTGAGTTCCACGAACTGTAAATATTGCTTTCTGATTACTGTAAATAACCATATCTCTAAGTCTGCCTCTCTCTCTCTCTCTCTCTCTCTCTCAGGTACGTCAAAGCTATCGTATTTTAATCACCAAACACATTCACCTCAGCAGCTTGAGAATCATCATCCTGGTTTTAGACCCTTTCAAATTTTAAACTTATCATCATAATAATAGAATAGAAGAGAGAGAGAGAGAGAGAGAGAGAGAGAGAGAGAGAGAGAGAGAGAGAGAGAGAGAGAGAGAGAGAGAGATTCATTTGGACGTGCACAAAGATGGGAAGATAGGCGTTGTGAGGATGATTCTCAAACTCTTAAGTAGAAATTATATATCATAGTTTAAAAATACCACCATATTCCTCTCTCTCTCTCTATGTGTATATATATATACATATTTATATGTATATATATGTATATTTATATATACGATAGGTATATATATAATTATATATATACCTAATTATATATATACATATATGTATATATTTATATATAATTGAATATATATATATATATATATATATATATATATATATATATATATTTATATATATATATATATATATATATATATATATATATATATATATATATATATATATATATATATATATATATATATATATATATATAGAGAGAGAGAGAGAGAGAGAGAGAGAGAAAAGAATGGCATTCTGCAACTGTAGTAAGTAATTTCTACTTAAATGTATAAGAATCATCATCACACGGACTACTGAGTAATCTGGCATCTTCCACCGCGCTGCATCGAGTAGCCAATATTTACTCAATTTCGTTGCAGAATTGAGTAACGCACGTTCGTGAAGACGATGATGATGTCACGCAAACGCGATGAAGACTGACAACATAATTTCGACATAAATGTTGGCTGCTTCAAGCAAGGATTGTTGGCAGCAAGATGCCAAAATATATTTTGAAACTTGT
>NC_089781.1:23160380-23165380 GCF_040412425.1 Macrobrachium rosenbergii
GAAACTCTCGTTTATGCTGCCATTCGACCGGTCAGGGACAAAATCCCGGGGAACGTCACGCCACTTCTGCACATCCGGGTTACTACGGTAGTACTACTAGTGCTACTCTCGCGCGGGTCGAGAGTCTCTCTCCCTATTGGTTTCTTCAAGTGCCACCTGAACCAATAGGAGGCGCCTCTCGCTCCGCTCACCCGTCGGCAATGGTGAAGCATAAAAGGGAAGAGTGATATATATACAAAAAGTTTGGCGTGTGTGCTTCGGATTGTTAGATAATGGTTTTGTTTCCAGCATAAAATGTTGAAAAATCTGCTTTGAATTTTCTTCCTGGTTAAGATTTTTGGGTAAGAGATACATCTCTGCGTTGGGGTAGACATATATAATCACATTTGTGATATTGCTTGTTGAATTATTAGAATTTGAATCATCACTTGGAGGCGAGAATTACGACGAAGAATCTTTCAAAATTATCCAGGTTCATATGGAATTTGACTGTTCTTTCACCTTTCATTCATTTAGCTCCAAACATACCTGAAGAGAAAGCGCAGCAGATAGACAGCAAGTTTCTTAGGCGCAATCGAGTTTTCTGTACAGCGTATAATCAAGGCCACCGAAAATAGATCTATCTTTCTGTGGTCTCGGTAATATGCTGTATGAGCCTCGGCCCATGAAACTTTAACCACGGCCCGGTGGTAGCCTGGCCTATATCGTTGCCAGATGCACGATTATGGCTACCTTTAACCTTAAATAAAATAAAAGCTACTGAGACTAGAGGGCTGCAATTTGGTATATGTGATGACTGGAGGGTGGATGATCAACATACCAATTTGCAGTCCTCTAGCCTCAGTAGTTTTTAAGATCTGAGGGCGGACAGAAAAAAGTGCGGACAGAATAAAGTGCGGACGGACGGACAAAACCGTCACAATAGTTTTCTTTTCAGAAAACTGAAAAAAAGAATCATCAGTGTTTTCACTGCTAATAGTTCTCCAGTATATCGAAAACTTCGGGAAGTAAGAAAAACTACTCGAGTTCATCTTTTGTATACTTTATTATTACTCACTAACATGTGACAAAATAATTTTCTCAACGCTTGATAAAAAAAAGCCTAATATTCATATAAATAAGACATAACTATGTACAGGAGAAAATCAGAAAAAAGAGTAATCTAAAAAAAATGGGACAAATGACAAACAAACAATAGGATTGTAAGACAAGTAAGAATGAGAAGAAATTAAGATTACTTAGAGTCATTGTCAGATACTGGACAATGAATAAGAAAAAAAAATAAGAACCTGAGAAAATTCTCTCTTTGCATTTGGGTGGTAACTATCAAATCACTAAACATGAAATAAAAAAAAAAAGTACCGGAATTTTCGACAGGACGAAAAGAAGAAATAAATAAAATGACGCAAGGATTGAGTGGAGAAAATGGTCATTCTTCCATAATTCAAAGTATTATAGAGTCCTAGAAGGATTTGGGTGTCTATGCTAAAGATCCTTAATGCCCTTGGACGTGGTAGTGAACTTATAATTTAAAAAAGTGACGGATGTCGTGGCTCTATGTAAGTTATAAAAGGGAGAAACTACAAAGCGAACAGTAGGCTCTCAAAGTAAAAAAAAAAAAAAATCCTTTCCCTGATCTGAAAGTCCCACTACAGACTGTGAGGGATGTCGATTGCGTGTTTCCCAAGAAGGTCTTGCAAGTTGCTTCCTCCTACGACAGTGGCCGTTCCAGCTACCCCTCCTGGGAACTTGGATTTGGTGCGGGCAGTGCCAATAGATACTAAAATCTGCAAGGAAAGAGTTGAATTCTTAAGCCAAGGTTCGCCATAGCCTCACACCCTACTACAGGCATGCTGTTCATACATAATTCATACATAACACCTTGTGCATGGAATGTTCTGGACATGCAGTGCTGAGGAAACTAGCCATAAAACAATAACAGTTTATGAAAACACAGGGAATATGTATTATATCTTGCTTGCTGTTTTGTACTAGAATTTTTTTTTCGTCTAGAGACTCATGCTTCTTATAGCTCGTCAACACCAACCCAGGTTCCATTCAGGCTCTCCTTACCACACCAACAGCAGCTGTTTCTTCACAGCCCCGAAGTATACACAAGATGTGCTTATGAAGATAGCAGACATAGTAAACAGAGTTAGATGATTTTTAATATTTACAGAAAGTTTTATGGGGGGAAAGCATGCAATTTTCCCGGAAGGAAATCAATACTGATTAGAAGAGACCAGCACCTACATCAGCTTCAGGAAGTAATTAAATGACACTAAGGGTATTTTTATCATCGCAGAGATATCAATTAAGATAACTCAAGCCTTTTAGCTGAAGCTAAAATTACTTTGCACACTCATTCTTTAATCCAGTTAACCAGGTGTGCCTCAAACCAACAGAAACATCTCTATTTACATATGTATTTAAAGAAGACCTTTTCAACTGTTTTTACCCTAAGTTTGTGTTCAAGCCACGCCCCCCAATGGCTAGTTGCCACGTCTCTCCAGAGACAATAATGGGGAATATGAAGCCAACTAAGGGATGTTTGCACTCTAGCTTTTGTTCTAAGTATTTGCGTCATAGGAGGGAACGTATAGTACAACCTGGAGTATTTGTTTTCATCCTTCAAAGAGGATAGTGCAGGTGTTATAGGTACCATGGAATACAGTTTAAAAACATGAACGTTGTCATAGGCTGAGCAGTTAAACATACAGTATGTACAATTGGAGTATTAAAGGGTTATCTAGACCATTATCTACATGCAATGGGCGATCAAAATTAGGAATACTGCATCATCTTGACCTCAGGTGTCAAATATCAAGCCATTACTTCGATGCATGAGAAGGAGTTGTGCATTAACTAGAACCAGAGGTGCTATTTTATGTAAACCTTCCACAATCGTGGGACGGCCACGGTTAGGGGTACCAGGTACCCAGAGAGGAAACATGGTGCTGAAAACTTGCACTAAATACAACCTAGAAGAAGAAGTGCCACAAGCGGTACAGAGCATTCTACAGTAATTCTAAAGTGCCAGATTTCTTCACGATCATCTCCATGCCTATGGTTCTTACGTTTGGTGTGTGACACACGGGCACTCTTCTGATTTCTGTTTAAGCGCTATGGGGCACGAGTACACTTTGCCCGAGAAGTTTTCGTACATCTGGCGAGGAGAGGAAGGACGATACTCGTTCGGCTCCAAGGGACTCGACGATCTGAAAGAGTCAGTGTCCGAAACCGGGCGGGACAGAGGTTAGAACACATTGACCTTGACTTACGCTTCGCTTGGGTGGTGGAAGGTTATGGGACGGGAAAAGGGCACAAGACATAACAAGAAAACAGTTTCTACGACATGAACACTGTGATGCAACAAGTACATTGGTTTGCAACAAAAAACAGTAAATATAGGACGACAGTCACTTGTGACAAAAACACTACTTTACGACACAGACACTTATGGACGTCACTTCACAATTAGTTGTTGGAAGGAAGGTCGAGTTTCTGCTTAGTTACAGAAGGTGAAGTCAAAAGGAGATACAAAAGGTGACTTGTCATTTGCACGCACCAGAACTTCCGGTAAAGGAAGTTTAGGTATCATAAGAGTCAAATGAGAGCAAACTTCACCAACAAACTTCACGCAGGGAACACAGATGAATAAAAAAAAAATACTACTTTTTGCTAAAGAAAGCAATGATTTTTAAAAATATTATTTTGAAATTTGTTAACGTCTGAAAGAGACATTTCGTCAAACCTTATCGAAAAAATTAGCGTTTTTTTTTCAGTTCTTTGAAGTTTGTCGGTGAATTTACTTACTTTATTTCTGTTTTCTTCCTGAATTTCGAACCATTTATTTCATCGCAAGTGTCTGTGTAAACAATGTGACGAAAAAATAGACAAAACAATGATAAGCTACCGGACACTGAAACAGTATACAAAATAACTGATTACACTAAACAAAAAAAAAATAAAAAAGAAAAACATAAACACTGTTATGACACAGCACTAATATTAGCTCAGTCATGCACCATCATCGTTTGAGATATTATGCAACATAGAATTTCTACCGGTGTCTAACCCGACGTCCTAAAGAAGCAGACATGAATTTCTGAACGCGACAAAAACGAAATAAAAAAAATTATAACAACAAAAGGACGAAGATAGACTACACAATAAAAGCATTAACTTCTGATCCCACACTGACACCAGTCAAAAAAAAAAAAAGAGTAACTTGGACGTACATAGAGCTAAATCAAAGAACCGGATAAAAAAAAAAAGAAAAAAAAGTCGAGTCCAAACCTACTACCGTAGCTGCCCGAAGGTCCTTACCTTCTCCTCATTGGTCTCGATGAGCTGCTGAAGAATCGGCGACAGAGTCGGGAACTTCGGAGCGGCGATCGCTTCCGCCGAGGCCGAGGAACTGACGGAGGCCACCGCTGTGGCAATGGCAGGTCCGACGGACACAGCTGCCGCAGCTGCTGCGGCTTCTCGCGGAGGCTGAGGCGGGGAGACGCCCCTGGTGATGGTAGCGTGGGCCGGGCGCTCGCACCTGGCGCCCCTGCTGGGGCCCACGCAGGCGGCGTAAGCCATGACGTGGGCGACGTAGTGTTGCTCGTGAGTGCGATGGAACAGGTGGGACATGGGCCCTGTTGGTGGGGGGGAGGTAAGGAGTGGGAGAGGAGAATATAAATTCTTAGATATCTTTCTAAAAACACAGTGTTTTAATATAGAGTATTAAGAAAGATATCCTACCCCAAAATATCCTTTCTTGATAGGATAAGAAGGGATTATCTTTTCAAGTATTAAACAATAACCAGCCATGATCTTTGACTATTCAGACATCTACGGTGCTCATAAAAATAATGAAAAAATTAAAAAGTTAATTTTGACAAACTTATGTTGTATCTGAATTTAGAGAAACCAGAATTCCTGAAACGTTTTTAGAACATCATAAGATGCGGGAAGAAAATCGAGTCTAAGACTGAGAAACTCTTTCGCAA
>NC_089781.1:23170380-23205380 GCF_040412425.1 Macrobrachium rosenbergii
TTTTTAGTGGAATAATTTGCAATATGAGGTGACTTATTTCTTCTGCTTGAGTAGAGGACGTATGTGTATGTATATATGTGTATGCATGTGTATGTATGTAAGTATGCATATATATACATATGTATATATATATATGTGTATATATGTATATATGTATATACACAAATATATATGCATATATATATATATAAATATATATATATATATATATATATATATATATATATATATATATATATATATATATATATATATATATATATATATAATATGCATACTTACATACAAAACACACACACATATATATACAGTATATATTTATTATACATATATCAAAAAACATAAAGAAGGAAAAGATTACTCCTGGGCAAACGATCACAAAAAAAAACTAGCGTTAATTTTGGGTTAGCGAGCAATAAAAAATAAAAAATAAATAAAAACTTAAAGACCGGTTAACTCGGTGGCTGCTGGTGGTAGTGGTGGAACAGACGCCACCTTTACAACGGCACCTCTCAAAATGATTTCCTGTCTAGATCTACCGAGTAGATTGAAGGAAGACCTACCCATGAGGAAGTCAGTGTCGTCTGTATCCACGGTGGCCAATTCCGCCAAATTGGTGACGTATCGGGCACGGAAGCCTCTCTGGGTCTTGTCCAGAAGCCACTCCTTGGTAAGGTCACGCCCGTCCCGTCGCAGACAGGAGCCCGCGTTGGAAGCCCCGAAAGCGGCGCCCATGGGATGCCTGCCTCCGCCCATGATTACCTGATGTGGAAAAGAAAAGAGAGACGTTCTTTGTAATTGCGAGGGTCGTCCCTCAAAGCTTCTTTCAGTGGACGACTAATTCGCAGACCTTGTGGGCGACTTTCAGGTCACGCAATGCCACTGTCAACCTTTTCAGAGAAAGGTCATGGCCGGTGACCTTTTTTTTATGCTCAGTCTTTAGTGCGAATAGTTAAATTGCATGTTCTTTCAATTTTTTTTTTTATTTAAACTTGCATATTACCTTTCTAAGGTAATGTGCAAGTTTATCTATAATTTTAAATACAATGCAATCGTGCTAAGTTCAAAGTAATTTACCTATTTGTAAGAGACACCCTTTATTCCTGCTTGCAAAGGTTATTATCATTTTTTTTTTACACTCATCTCTATTTTTACTTAATGAAACTAAATATCTGAGAATGGAAATGGAATAACAAGAAGTTTAATTTATTCTATTCTGATATTTGTGAGAAGTTTACTATAAAAACTCTTAAACATTTAGGTCATTTTGATAACTTTTTTCTAGATTCTCATCTGGATAATTCTGCCAAATAATTTTTAAAAATTTATTTCTAAAAGTTTTTTATTATTTTTATAACATTAGGAAGAGATTTTTATCTTAATTTATTCATTTTGTTACATTACTTTTACGGAGAGTGTTATATGAACGCACTAAAGAATTGAAGACACATTTTGTAAAGAAAAATAAATGGATAAATAAATAAAAAAAAGTCACTGAACACATTATTCCCATAAATCTTAAATTCTGAATGACGTACGGAGAGGAGAGGAACCCCCTAAAAATGGTCAAAATCACAGCCTACAACATACCCCCAAAAATCTAACCTTGTGGGTTAATTAATACTTGTCTACCGGAAGTATCAGAAAGGGCGAGTTCGGGAACTTCCCGTCTCTTACCCCGCCCGCCCCGGGGGTACAGAAGGGGGGAGAGAGGGAGGGAGTTAGAGGAAGGGGCCACGCACCTTGATATTTCTGCCAGGATTCTCTGTGACGAGCTGATCCGCGATGTCCTTGCAGCCAACGCCCGCGTCACCGAGCGTGCCATCACATTCCCACCGGCGCTGGGGCGTGTGGGCGTACAAGGCGGCCGGGGTTGCGTGCGTTACACGGGTGGTTGTGACGAAACCTGTGGGGATTAGAGAAGACTTCAGAAATTGTTTGTTAAGGTTCTGAAGTAGGCTACTTTCTCGTACGGAGAGAGAGAGAGAGAGAGAGAGAGAGAGAGAGAGAGAGAGAGAGAGAGAGAGAGAGAGAGACGAATCGTTTCACAGCAAAATTCTATCTAAAATTTTTTCATAAGTATTGTAATGAGAGAGAGAGAGAGAGAGAGAGAGAGAGAGAGAGAGAGAGAGAGAGAGAGAGAGAGGGTGGGGAGAGACGAATCGTTTCACAGCAAAATTCCATCTAAACATTTTTTCTTTTTTTCATAATATTATGATGAGAGAGAGAGAGAGAGAGAGAGAGAGAGAGAGAGAGAGAGGGGGGGGTGGGGGATAAAACGAATCGTTTCACAGCAAAATTTTATCTAAACATATTTCTTTTTTCATAAGTACTGTAATGAGAGAGAGAGAGAGAGAGAGAGAGAGAGAGAGAGAGAGAGAGAGAGAGAGAGAGAGAGGACGGGTTTCAGCGACGAGCCCTGAGGTCCTTGGAGATAACAGGAGTTGCTTGAGGATTGTTGCAGGTATGAAATCCTCTGAGAGAGAGAGAGAGAGAGAGAGAGAGAGAGAGAGAGAGAGAGAGAGAGAGAGAGAGAGAGAGATAAACTTTTAATCTTATGATGACGTAGGACCCGAACAGGAGTTGATTTCTCACAGAAAATTATAACTTGAAGGAATTTTGGCAAAGCTAAACCCTTAATAAGGAGTATTATTAATATATTATTACCTTTTGGGAATAAGCAAGAAATGATAATAGGCTCAGAGGTAACAGACAATAAAGATGAATAAAAAGAGAATAATGCTGAAGGTTAGAGGACATTACAAGTTGCCAAGCACAATCTATTATGAATATGGAGTGTAATATAAGCCTAGTGACTTCAGATTTACGACTAATAAAGAAACAAATTATTATTAGATAAATCTAACGAGGTTGATGCTGGTAAATATTTGTCTTGAGTTTTTTTGTCTTTTGTATTTTTCAAAGTAGTAAATCTTGCATAACTTTAATTTTCCATCGGAACTATTGGTTTCAAATTTTCGTTAAAATATTTACTGAATGCTGATTAGATCTGATATGAAATTGACCAATTCCTCATTCAGCATTTTGGTCATTTTTTTCCATAACGCAGTACAAAATACAGAGGATTTTTTTTATATCAATTTATTTTCTAAATTTGATCCTGGGAGGCAAATTTTTATTTCAAATTTCTTTTTTAAATTTAATCTTGGAAGGCTACCTTTTTTATGTCAAATTTCTTTTTTAAATTTAATATTGGGTTGCAAATTTTATATTTCAAATTTCTTTTTCGAATTTAATCTTGGGAGGCAAATATTCAGTTTAAGCCTTTAGACAAAGTTATAAACAAAGGAGGAGCTGTTGGCATGTTGGCAACACTGCCTATGAAACAAAGTAAACAAATTCACTAAGCAAGTAAACACGTGACAAAAAAATAGCTTGTTAACCAAATAACAAAATATTAAATAAACAAAACCATAACGAATGTCATAAATAATATCAATGGAACAAAGCCATAGCGAAGGTCATAAACAATATCGGTATCAGTTAAACAAAGCCATAGCGAAGCTCATAAACAATATCGATTAAACAAAGCCATAGCGAAGGTCATAAGTAATATCGATTAAATAAAGCCATAGCGAAGGTCGTAAACAATATCGATTAAACAAAGCCAAAGAAAAGGTCATAAACAATATCAATTAAACAAAGCCATAGTGAGGGTCGTAAACAATATCGATTAAACAAAGCCATAGCGAAGGTCATAAACAATATCGATTAAACAAGGCCATAGCAAAGGTCATAAACAATATCGATTAAACAAAGCCATAGCGAAGGTCGTAAACAATATCGATTAAATAAAGCCATAGCGAAGGTCACAAACAATATCAATTAAACAAAGCCATAGCGAAGGTCATAAACAATATCGATTGAACAAAAACAAGGTCATAAATCAATTAAACAAAGCCATAGTGAAGGTCATAAACAATATCGATTGAACAAAGCCACAGCAAAGGTCATAAACAATATCAATTAAACAAAGCCATAGCGAAGGTCATAAACAATATCGATTGAACAAAGCCATAGCAAAGGTCATAAACAATATCGATTAAACAAAGCCATAGCGAAGGCCATAAACAACATCGATAAAACAAAGCCATAGCAAAGGTCATAAACAATATCGATTAAACAAAGCCATAGTGAAGGTCATAAACAATATCGATTGAACAAAGCCATAGCAAAGGTCATAAACAATATCGATTAAACAAAGCCAGCAAAGGTCATAAACAATATCAATTAGACAAAGAAGAGGGTCATAAACAATATCATTCCCGAAACCATCCCGAAACCAACCTGTGTCCTTCCCAGCCTCCTGCGCCCACTGCAAGATGGAAGGAGTGTGGGTGGCAGGGTTCTTGGAGGCAGCGCAGTCTCCCACGTTCACGCTGGAGTCGACGCCGAGGGTGTAGTACCTGGTCTTGACTCCGCAGAGGTAAGCCGTGGCTGTCGCCGCGCTGTCAGGGACTTGCTTGTCAACATTGTAAGTCTGTGTGAGGATAATCAGGGCTTAGAATTTTTTTGTGTGTTGAATAAGCTGATGAATATTAAGATCTTTGAGATTTTATTTTTTTTTTTAATATTGTCTGGAAGACGACTGTCTTCTTAATGTTTTATATATGTAAAATGATAAATCTAAATGTTTAATTATTATTTTATATTATGTATTATATTATATGTTATCTGGAAGACGAAATTCTTCTTAATGTTTTTCATGTGCAGCTTAATATATCTAATTGTATATAATATATAATACTATATATTATATTATATTATATGTTATCTGGAAGACGAATTTCTTCTTTATGTTTTTCATGTGCAGCTTAATGTACCTAGTTGTATAACATATAATACTTTGTATTTTAATATTTTAAGTTATCTGGAAGAGGAATATAGTCTGTACGGTCTTTATCATACTTAAACTAATATATTTAATAGTTTATTATCTCATTATAATACTGTTGTTACCTGGATGATGAATATCTTCGTTATTGTCTTTTTATACTTAAACTAAAATATCTAATTGTTTAATATATTATAATAATGTGTTCAAGAAACGACGAATACCTTCTTTACGATATAGTTACATATCAACTAGATACAGAAACGTTTACTTTATGTTTTCAGATATTTGTCACTTGGACTGCATGTTTAGGGGTGGTAAAAAATCAAATTTTTCAATTATCTTTTTCTTTTCCTTCTGTTCCTAAAAAAAAAAAAAGATGACCCACAATAGAAAGAAGATAAGAAAGATTGCTATTGCAGACCTATTTTCATTTATAAAAAAGTAAAATTCACAATTGTTTTCCTCTTTTCCTTCTGATTCCAAGAAACATACCTTACAAAAAATAAACACTACCATTATTGGTTATAAAAAAACTGAAATTTATAATTATCCTTCTCTTTTCCTCTGCTTCTAAGAAATGTAACCTACAAAAAAACCCTATTATTTATTATAAATATGAAAATTTATGATTCTATTTCTCTTTTCCTTCTGTTTCCAAGAAAAGTGGCTTACAAAAAAAAACACTCCTGTCATTGGTTATAAAAAAATTGAAATTTATAATTATCCTTCTCTTTTCCTGTCTCTAAGAAAAGTAACCTATAATAAAAAAAACACGTATTATTAGTTATAAAAAAATGAGTTTATGAGTATCTTTCCCTTTTCATTCTGTTTCTAAGAAACGTAACCTACAAAGCATACACACACACACACACACACACACACACACACACACGCACAAAACCCCAAGAGGGTAAAAAAAACCCCACATCTCCCAAATCGAGAGTTTGCCTTCCCTCACCTTCAGGAGACCGGCGTTGGGGAACCTCTCCCAGGCCAAGTAACCTTCCTCTCCGTTCATGTTCTGCTTCTGCCCTTTGAAGATCCTGCCGGCGGTGTTGACGGTGATGCCCATCCCGTCTCCCAGGAACATGATCACGTTCTTCGCCACGTTCCAGTTGTCGCGGACGTTCAGGGCGGCCGCCAGCTCGTTCTGCGCCAGGGCCCACCAATGAGCACGGTCTGGGCACGGGAGAGAGGTGGAGCGATGAAATTAGATCGATAGAGAGACGAAGTTTATGAGACTGAGAGATGAAATCTACGAGATCGAGAGACAAAACTTGAAGTTGTTGAGAGACGAAATTTAAGGGATCGAGAGATGAAACTTTAAGAGATCGAGAGATGAAATGTAAGGGATCGAGAGACAAAACTCTAAGAGATCGAGAGATGAAATCTATGAGATCGAGAGACAAAACTTTAAGTTGTTGAGAGACGAAATGAAAGGGATCGAGAGATGACACTTTAAGGGATCGAGAGATGAAACTTTAAGGGATCGAGAGACGAAGTTTAAGAGATCGAGAGATGAAGTTTAAGAGATTCGGAGATAAAATTTAAGGGATCGAGAGATGAAACTTTAAGAGATCGAGAAATGAAATTTAAGAGATCGGGAGATAAAATGAAAGGGATCGAGGGATGAAGTTTAAGAGATCGAAAAATGAAATTTAAGGGATCGAGAAATGAAGTTTAAGAGATCGAGAGATGAAACTTTAAGAGATCGAGAGATGAAATTTAAGGGATCGAGAGAAAATGTAAGGGATCGATAGATGAAACTTTAAGAGATCGCGAGATGAAATTTAAGAGATCGAGAGAAGAAACTTTAAGAGATCGAGAAATGAAATGTGAGGGATCGAGAGATGAAGTTTAAGAGATCGAGAGATAAAATTTAAGGGATCGAGAGATGAAGTTTGAGAGATCGGGATATTAAAATTTAAGGGATCGAGAGATAAAATTTAAGGGATCGAGAAACGAAATTTAAGAGATCGGGAGACGATACTTAAGGCATCGAGAATAGATATTAAAATTAATGTAATAATATTTAGAATAAATATGTAAGAGGCAAAGATGATAAATTTAATGAAAACACGAATAGAAATTGTGCAAACAAGTGGATTTTAAGAATTTATTTTAGCTATTTACCCAAGATATCTTAAAAGGTATATTTCCACGATTTTGGAATCTATATCTTATCTCAAAATTATTTGATCTATGAATTTAAGACGAACAGGAACTTTTTATTTAGGTTTTGTCAAATCATTCGTATATAGCTTCACAGGATTAAAGGTGGAACTTCAAATATGAAAAGAACCATAATTAGGTTTCTGAAGTGCCTATTATATATGGCTAAGAGACTGAAATACAAACTTTTAAAACATAATAATAATAATAATAATAATAATAATAATAATAATTATTATTATTATTATTATTATTATTATTATACATGAATAGGTTTCATCTTCTGAATAATAATAATAATAATAATAATAATAATAATAATAATAATAATAATAATGAAAGATTATGAATTTTGATTCCAGAAATTATTTTTATGTCTTAAAGAAGTACAAAACATGTGATTAATTTCTTACTTGCCTTTCATTAGTGTCTGTATGAATTTGTTTAATTATTTATAAGTACAAAATTTGAGTTACTCAGAAGGATAAAATCACTAATTGTTTTGAAAATGATTAAGGATGCTAATCAAATATATTGGAAACCATTTGCACATAAGCATGTATCTTGTACGGAAAGGTGTGATAAAGTATTCCAATATTTTTATAATAATAATAATAATAATAATAATAATAATAATAATAATAATAATAATAATAATAATTATTATTATTATTATTATTATTATTATTATTATTATTATTATTATCATTCAGATGATGAGCCCTATTCGTATGGATCAAGGGGACACTGACTTGAAATTCAAGCTTCCAAAGAATATGGATTTCATTAGAAAGAAGTATCAGAAGGTAATGGAAAATACAGAACGAAGAGACCACCTACAAAATTGAAAAAATAAATTGACAAATAAATAAAAAAAACGTAAATTATTAGAATACAAGAACTTCACCGCATCTTCGCTCGAACTTCCGAAGTTCCAAGAGAATCGAGAACGCTCTCAAAAATGACAAGAGGAAAAGATCGAGGAGTTTTGGATGTAATTTTTTTTTTTAAATGATAACAGTGAACCGGTACTTCATCAAACCTTTTTGTTATTCCTTAATTAATCTACTAAGTCACAAAGCAAGAGATCGTTACGAGAATGAATCCTCTGCAAGCAAGGTCACACAGGACTGGCATTGCAAGTAACGGGTCGGCCTTCGGTGCGCTTTGCACTTTTTCCTATGTCTGTTTCCAAGCAGAGAGAACTGGAGCGCACAGGCAAGCAGCAGGCACACTCACGCATGCACGTATATATATATATATATATATATATATATATATATATATATATATATATATATATATATATATATATATATATATATATATATATATATATATATATATATATATATGAAATAATCAACACACAATCACAATCATGAGTGGCAGAGAAATAAATTTCTGACTCACATCAGAGGTCGAACCTGCCCAGGTAAAGCCTTAGGTACAGCGGTACTTAGGTTCCAACTTCTTTTATGACTTGAGTAGCTGGGTTGGCAGCGGTCTTGTCTTTCAATTGAAAGACCTGGGTTCTGATCCTGTTGTGGGTCATTTATATATATATACTGTATGTATATATACTATATATATATATATATATATATATATATATATATATATATATACTGTATATATATTATATATATATATATTATATATATATATATATATATATATATATATATATATATATATATATATATATATATATATATATATATATATATATATATATATATATATATATATATATATATATATATATATGTACGTACATCAAGTGTGTGTCTGCAATCTGCTTATAACTGTAATTATATCTACAGTTTCTATAACCAATATCATATAAAATGCATGCGCACATAATATAAACTAAAAACCTTGTTTCTTAACTATATCACAAAGAATCCGAAAATTCAAACAAAAGCAACAGAACAAAGATTCTGATTATGCCTATTAGGTTCTCTGAACAGTTTTGTCAACAAAACTTGCAAGACATTTTTCAATGTCTAACATTATCACTCATGAACTGGCAATCATTATTTATGCTTGCGACTGTACCGTCCTACTTCGCCTTATGAGGGGATTGGCGTATAGACTTACCGACCTTAATTCTGTATACTGGATACGCCTCGCCTACTTTGACGAAAGTAAACATGAGCTGTTGCTTGGAAACAACACCCTGTCCTTATGCCTAACGGCTGGGAAGCGAAGCAGGCATTAGACCTAACATCTAGGGGAGAGTATTTTCGTTCGATCTTCCTTCCAGGAGGCGAAACCAGCACAACATCTGTGTTTTGGGAAGAACAACAGGAGGCGAAAACAGGCATAACTTCTATTTGTTGGGAAGAACAACAGGAGGCAAAAAAAAACACGGCATCTGTTTGTTGGGAAGAACAACAGGAGGCGAAAACAAGCACAACATCTATTTGTTGGGAAGAACAACATGAGGAGAAAACAGGTACAAGATCTATTTGTTGGGAAGAACAACAGGAGGTGGAAACAAGCACAGCATCTGTTTGTTGGGAAGAACAACAGGAGGCGAAAACAAGCGCAACATATATTTGCTGGGAAGAACAACATAAGGAGAAAACTGGTACAAGAGCTATTTGTTGGGAAGAACAACAGGAGGCGAAAGCAATCACAACATCTATTTGTTGGGAAGAACAACAGGAAAACAAGCACATCTATTTGTTGGGAAGAACAACAGGAGGCGAAAACAAGCACAACATCTATTCGATGGGAAGAACAACAGGAGACGAAAACAGGCACAACATCTATTTGTTCTATTTGATGGGAAGAACAACAGGAAGCGAAAACAAGCACAGCATCTAATTGTTAGGAAGAACAGCAAGAGGCGGAAACATGCACAACATCTGTTTGTTAGGAAGAACAACAGGAGGCGAAAACAGGAACAACTTCAGGCGAAAACAAGTGCAACATTTATTTACTGGGAAGAACAACATCCAGTAGATCTTCCATTTAAGGTGTCTGGGTATTGGACTTGAATATCCCGTCCTCGCCAAAGAGATGTCCTTGTCACTTTTTCTTTTTTTGTAAAATTCAATTTCTCGATTCACTTCGGTGATATTTATTCATTTCTCGTGGCTCATTTAAAATTCAAGTGATATCAGTCCTATTCGATGGAAGTGATATGCTCGGAGAATGAGAATTTTCGCCTAATTGAAATGTGTGACAAGTGATTGATTCATACAATGAGTCACCTCGTTTTTAAAATATTTTTGCAATATTTTAGGCATAGGGCCCTTTCCCAACACAACAGAATACAAGAATCTGAAAAACTCATTCTTAACAATGACTGCCTTGAATAACCAATTTCATTAATATCCAATGCATAATTCCCCAGAGAAAGTACACTTGAAATTTGCTATGACCAAGGACTAAGTTTTTGCCATGGCCAAACTCCACATTGCTGCTTGCCTCACAAACAAGTTTTCCTTCCCTAAATGTCGAACTTGTCACGATTATTCCCTTTAAACTTTAGGAGGTGTGGTATGTAGGTGTGCCCCATTTGCTGGAATGCAGTGCAGTGTTATGCGTGCTGTGCAAGATCTGTGAATCTCAACTTCTGCGGGTATTCTTACCTTCCAGGGGCCTCTGGGACATCGCCGTCACGAGCAACGGCAGGAGGAGTAAGCTGGCTATGCCAGCCGACGTTATACGATCCACGGTCTTCATGTTTCCTTGTAGTCCTCTGCAAAAATGACAAGACTTTATTACTCGTTCACCAAGTGGCTCTCTTGCGAGAAAATGGCGGTTGACGCTTTGACAGAAGAAGAAATCACAATATTTTTCGTCACAGTTCTTTTGGAAATGACTATTTTCAACAGTGCAATGCAGTGAAAGGACGCCCAAAAGAATCTTTTATTTTCTTTTTCTGAATTACGAAGCTATCACACTTCTGAGTATTTCAGTGGAGTATCCAATGCATGAAGGCAGGCAAAGTTTCCACACCGTAGCTTAGCAAGCGTTGCGGGAGTCGACGACTGCGCGTTCTCACCACGAGGCACAAAGATAATGCCGGAAGACTTCTCAGACGTTCCTTTTAATATCACGGGGCCTGCCGTAGGCGTGGCCATCGATGGGATAAGGTCGGGTTCTATCCCGGGCGAGGATTGTCCGTCGGGGGCAAGAGGTGGAGGGGAGGGAGAGAGGAAAGGAGGTGTGAGGTGCACCCCAACGACAGGTATCCAGTCCATTTTTTCTTTTTTCCAGGGTCTTCACGGGTTGGGGGTGGGATACACCAAGGGAATACACCGTCACCCAGACCAATTTTTTCTTTTTCTGAAAGGTCTCCCAGGGACCTCATGGTGGGGGGAGGCGGGAAGGAATAGGGAGGGGGTTAACACCTGCTGGTAGGTGGCGCGCGTAAAAACAGGCTGCAAAGAGCGTGAATGAGACAGTACAGAGGTTGTTAAAAAAAAATGCCCAAAAAAGGGAGGAAAGGGTAAGAGGTGAAGGAGGTACGATAAAGAAAGGGAAGGATTCGAGTGGCTACGCAGATTGGCGAATCTCAATTATTTCTTGCATTGTTCGCTTCTCTCTCTCTCTCTACACACACACACAAGATACATATATATATAATATATATATATATATAATACATATATAATATATACATAGATATATGATATATTTATACATAGATATATATATTTATATATATATATATATATATATATATATATATATATATATATATATATATATATATATATATATATATCAGAGAGAGAGAGAGAGAGAGAGAGAGAGAGAGAGAGAGAGAGAGAGAGAGAGAGAGATTCCATGACTTCAATAGCATCATTGTATTGGGGGAGGGCTAACCTGAACACGAGGAAACAGATGAATATCGGTTACATTTTAAAGTCAAGGCCGCCACCATCCCCGTCTCCTATCTCTATCTCCGTCTCTTTTTCTCCCGTGTTTATTGCCTCTTCCTTTCGCGTATTCCATATTAAATAAGTTTATGTTTAGCAGCCTGTTTAAATTGTATTTTATACGGAGGATCATTACTGACGCTTGATTGGTCTGGTAATGTTATGGAGAACACTCAGATGTTATCGTTATAGATGTTAAGTTTTTCATTTTTTTATTTTATTGCATCTTCTGATTGCGTATTTCATATCAAATAGGTTTACGTAGCAGTCTGTTTTAATTTTTTTTTATATGGTAGGGTATTAATCAAGCTTAATTGCTCTGGTAATGTTATAGAGAGTACTCTAATATTGTTTACAAATATTTGGTTTTTTCCTGTTTTTTACCTGTAGTGGATTACGTCATCAAATCCATTAGGCCTCACTACCCTTCTTCCGCTCCCAATCTTCCGGACTTGAAAAGAGACATATTTTTTCTTAAACGCCATAACAGGAAAGAGATATACCCGTCCTGTGGCATGACCTGAATTTACGGCCAAGGTAAAATTAACGAGAAAAAAAAAAAAGAGGTAAAACGGATGTTATAGCCCTACCTGTCATACCTGAACGAGTAGAAGACGCCCTGGGATTAATACACATGTTGAGGCGAGGGCAGTGAGTGATTGAGCGACTCGAGACTGCCTCGAAACAGGTCCGGAACGCGAGTCGAACCTTGTCTCGATCTTTCTCCATCGGAAATGAAAGGTCTTGTTATTAATTCATAGTATTTTTCGCTTGATTATATGGTATATTCCTTTTCAGACTATGAGTGTTCTGGTAGCAGCGTAATGCCCGCGAAGTTTTTTTCCTTTGCGGGCACCAGTTCTGCGATACAACGAATGCAGTCTCCAATTTTCCCATCGGAAATGAAAGGTCTCGTTACTAACCTTTTGTATTTTTTTGCTAGATTTTATACTTGATTATATGATAATATATTCCTTTTCAGCCTATGAGGAGCGTTCTGGTGGTGAAGTAACGCCTACGAAGTTTTTTTTCTCACAGGCACCATTGAAGAAGTTTCGAAACTTCCTTGGACTGGAGGACATCCTGAGGAAGTAGGTGGACTACTGGGTACGAATCTTTCTCCTCTTCTTTTTCCTCTTTTCCCTCTTCTTCTTCTTCTTCCTCTTTTTCCTCTTCGTCGTCGCTGTCTTCTTCTTTTGAATCGAAAGAGAATACGAAGAAGTTTGACAGCTACTTATTGTTCTTAAGTGGTAAATTCTTAAATGTACACCGGATAAAATGACATTTTTCGTTTAATTGGCAGTGTATATATATATATATATATATATATATATATATATATATATATATATATATATATATATATATGTATGTATGTATGTATGTATGTATATACACATATATATACATGTGTGAAAGACCTGGGTTCGATCCTAATGTGAGTCAGAAATTTATTTCTATTCCACACGCGATTGCGTGTTGGTTATTTATATATATATATATATATATATATATATATATATATATATATATATATATATATATATATATATATATATTCATATATATGCATATATACATGTATATATGTACACATATATACGTGTTATGTCTACATATGTATGTGTGTACGAATTAAGCCTCTTTTGTATACCAAACAAACATACGAGATTGCGCGAGTAGTTGAAACCATATTTATGGCATACAATTTATGTCATTAAATCATGACTAAATCCGCGTTAACTAACTATGCCATGCTTGACCTTCGAGGGTCAAAAGTCACGGTCCCTGAACGGATCACAATCTATGTAAATTTGCATTTATGGGAGTCGGAAGCCGCCACTGATTGTATATGCTCGCTTCTTGGGGTCCTTGAAAAAGTCATAATCCCTGTGAAGTGCTCTTGTTCCTTTACGGTTAATTTTTCTCATTAAATCTTTCAAGAAATTTAGCAATAAATGAGGCTTTCATTCTCAACGATTGGATCAGAATAAGGTTGTTGAAATGGCTCCAGTGAGCGCAAAAGGTCGGGTCTGAACACTAGAAGCATATACGGGAAAATGATGAAAGAAATGGATTGAAAACTGGTAAGGATTTTTTTTCTATATTCCAAAATTTCTCTAATATATATATATATATATATATATATATATATATATATATATATATATATATATATATATATATATATATATATATATATATGTGTGTGTGTGTGTGTGTGTGTGTGTGTGTATGTAAATATGTACTCACATATATATAATTTATATATATATATATACCTATACATATATAATTTATATATATATATATATATATATGTATATATACATCATATGTGTATATATATATGTATATATGTACATATATATATATATATATATATATATATATATATATATATATATATATATATAGATTTTATTTCATACTCTGACAAACTTTATGAAGCTTTAAATTCGACATGACCACTTTCATACGGTTGTATATTTTCTGTGAAACTAAACAATTGCAAAAACTCTGGCAAAACGTCTGTGCACGTGTGTATAGAGAGAGAGAGAGAGAGAGAGAGAGAGAGAGAGAGAGAGATAATCACTAGCCTGTCTGTTATGCCACATAAGCTTTCCAAATTATCGACGTCAGTTACATCACTTTTTTTTTTCTTGTGCATTTCTCAGAATGATCTAACATGGTGGAAGGAACATCGTCCCCCCACCATAGTCCTAAAACCCCCATACCCATCAATCGAAAAAAAAAAAAATGTGTGCATTTGCTGCGATTGCTTCCTTCTGGGAGAGGGCATTCGACCAAAACGGGATAAGCAAAACAACGACATGAATGTTTTAAATCAAAACAAAATAAAAAAATTTTTCTCGAACACTAAGTGTTTAAATAATACAGAATAAGGGATATTTGCTTAGCATAAAATTGTTATTATTACTATAATAATAATAATAATAATAATAATAATAATAATAGTAATAATAATATAACAATAATTAATTATTATGAAAAATAAGAAATATTTACTTACCATAACGTTAATATTATTATTATTATATTATGAAAAATAGGGAATACTCACTAAGCAAAAAGTTGTTGCTATTATTATTATTATTATTATTATTATTATTATTATTATTATTATTATTATATATTCACAGATAATAATGTACAAAATAACCAACCATTCTCAATCGTGGTGAAAATAATGCTCCCATACTTCTCCGAAATTCGGCTGTCACCTTTACTAGATAACCTTTATACATACATACATACATACATACATATATCTGTACTTATTCACAATTTAATACATAAGAATAAGTATAAGCACATAATTTATATGCAGTGGAGGTCAGTAACTTATTATTTTCGTCAAGTGCTAATTTTTCCTTTATTTCTTTTTTAAATGATGGAGAAACAGCTATTTTGTTTCTCTCTCTCTCTCTCTTTCTCATTGACTGCACAACAACATCAGTTAAGTGACGTAAATGCATTAATTCAGGAAAATAAGTTTGTTATTGCTAGACTAGGTTGGCCTCTTGACCACACGGGCGCATGCGCCTTGAACAGCCAGCCAGCCAGCCTCCCGCAAGTCCCCGCTAATATTATAAAACTTTATGTGTTCAGATTAAACAGCCGTCTACCTGAATGGAAATACTGACGCAGCAACCTTCCAAGTGTAGTTCCTTGTTTACGAGGTATGTACAGCACTGGAAAAAAAAGGCCCCACCCTGTTCATTATCATATTGCACTGCAATAGGCATGTTTGAGCTTTGGCTAGTTTTTGGTGAATGCAGACGCAGTCTATGCGAGTCTGAAAAATACCCACCATGATCTACATTTATTACCGTCTAAAGCATATTCAAGTGCCCTTGCAGCTTTGCACATAAAATTTGTGCCTAAGAACGTGTATAAGCGTTCTCCTCTTATGTGTGAAATCCTTTGTTTAAGTGCCCGAATCTGACTATGCTTGAAAGGACGATGAGGCATTGCATCACAAAAGCAAGGTCGCAAGCGTCCGCGCATGCGCACTAAAATGGGACGCCATGAGAGCAAGACTTATTTGAATGGACTTCGTATTGTATCTCCTTCTCTTCCTCCCACCCCCTCTCCCCTCCCTCTTCCACAATACCCCGTCCCCCTCCAGGAAGTAATTAAGAGGACTCCACCTCCCCCCACACCCCTCCCGCCACCATGAATGCATCTTAATGGCGTCTGGAAATCATTCTTTCGTCACGGGTAGATCAGCCCTGAAAATATCCATCATGGCTGCGCGGGCGCACATTTCTGGAGGAAGCACTTAGCCTGGCCGTCGTCCCATTAAAGTAGATTTGGTTTGTAGGCTGCTGACGGGTGTGCTCTATCATTACGTCAACGGAAGGTGCTATTTCGCACGCGCGAAACATTTGCTGCGGAAAAAGGAAGTTTTTAAATGCCGGTTTAATGTGCTCTCAATATAGAATTGAATGCAAGCGTGGAAAATTAAAACACGAAAAAGTTAGTGCGTCGAAAAAACCTTTAGTATGTCCTCCACGGATGAGCGAGTTTACTCCCCCACTTTTTTTTTTGTCACTACAACAAAAAATGAAGTCATTTACCGAGGTGATTACAACACACACACACACACACACACAAACCTTCATATTCGGGAAGTTTAGCGTCAACCAGTTATTTCTCAAAGAAAATCTGAAAGAACATTTACGGCTAACCTGGCATCTACATGAAATCAAATAACCATAAACTTCTGTTATTATTATTATTATATATATGAAATGCATCCTTTGAAACAAGCCAAAGTGCCTAGACCTTGTTAACAATCTTTCACAAAAGGATAAATGAGGAATAGATAAATAAATAAAAGAAAGATACAAAGATAAAAGAATGCACAAATAATTGAAAGGAAAGTCTGCTTGGGTATTTAAAAGGTCAATGAAAGTAATAATTTTGAAGACTAAGCTGGGAATTTTTCATTAAGTCTTGTGTTTATGGTATAGACGCAGAAACCATAAATCAGCATAAAAGATATATTTTTTAAACTTAGACTAAACAACAGAACAAACTCTTCGCAATGGCATTTTAAAACTGGTTTTAGCATCATAAAGTAGCATTAAGGATGCTTTTAGGTGTAGAACTAAGTCTAACTGCAGCGTTTGGAATTGAAAACGCAAGTTATTACCACGACGTTACACAGACTACCCAGGCACCTAAACCACACAACGTGGTCTGTTCAGTAGGCTTAATAATTTTTCTGATTGATGTCCTGAGGATTGTCATAGTAGTATGAGAGGCATTTACAGCTAAGTATACAGCAATTTTATCTTTAAACCGACAAATATCAAGAGACAGCTATGTTCATCTCCTTATAAAATCCTTATAAAAATTAATATTAGGAAAGAATTACCAAGATACGGGTTCATCTACCTTTATCTTAATACCCTTCAGGTACGCTTAGCGCAAGGTTAAACTAAGTAAAGAAAACCTTACAGAAATACTTACCAATGAGTTCACAGGGATTATCAAGTCCAAACCGGTCATAATGTCTTCCCTCGATGTCGACCACCTCCTGCCATCAGCCCTTAAAAGCTATTTAAGGTACCGGATATAAATTAAGGGTAAAAAATGACAAGAAGATTCCCCGTAAAGTTCCCAAAATCCTGAGTTTCACCATCTTCTCGAGGGACATCTTTACGAGACCAATCACGGGCCCGAAATGGGTCTTCCCCGAGCCTCCAGCCTCGTCTTCCTGCGGTCGGCAACAAAACCGGTTATTCGATGCTGCTGCTTCGCTCTCGATCCAGTTTCCGCTTTTTATAACCTCTTTTCGTTCACGTGTATGATGACTTTGCTGGTTACGTGAGGCCATTGCCTTGCTTAAGAACTTAGTTCTTACTTCGGTTTTCCCGTTTTTTTTTTTTTTTGTGAGCCTCCAAACCCTTTCGAAGGTAGGTCTAACTTTTCCATACTTTTTTTTCTGTTTTTAACTAGGCCAGGATTTACCATTTCAAGTAAAATTTTGTTTATGCAGCAGTAATTTTTGGCTCATATGAGTTTTTTTTCAAGTGCCTTTTATGAAGCTGGAAATCTAAGTGATTTAAAAAAGAAATCAAGTAAAAACGCAGCAAATCTCTTGTACACTTAATTCGTTTCTTGAAAATTCCCGTCAGAGGGCTACGCGAATTCTAAGAACCATTTTTAAACAACTTCACATACTTGGTACAGTAATATGCATCCTCAATTGCGTTGGGAATACGAAACGTCGAGGGGAGGAGTATTTGCACTGCGAAAAGTCAAGGTGAAATGGGGAGACCATTGTCCAAGAGCCCTATACTTAGATTTTTTTTTCTCTCTCTTTTTTTGCAATACTACCACCGCTGATCACGCACAGATTACTACTATTATTTCTGCTAACGCTGCTACCAATGTCCCTTCTATCACTGCTATTGCAGTCCGTTACAAGTGCTGATAATACAGTGTAAAGTGAAGGGTAGGTCTAATCTTCTGCAAGCCCGACGTTCACCCTTCGCGACCTAGGTACTGTAACTGCACAGTGTTTCATTAAGATATATCACAGCCTTGATGCAAAGGTTAAAATACTGTTTAAGACATCAGGAACCCCAATAAAATTATATAAGAAATGATAAGAGGATAAAACAATTTTCTTTCAGGTGGCAAAAATATAGGAATTCTTGCAGGCACCGAAGTGCAGTTATTGTTATGATGTCTAACTCACGTATACATCGTCAAAGGTGTAGAGTAGATCAAAAGGTTTCGCTGAAATTAACTACAGTTCCGCATCGTATTGAAGTTGATTTGAAATAATGAGTGTTCTTGTTGCTCTAGTTACTGACCAGCGCCGATAAAAGCATTTAGAATGCTGACACAGTACACTTTAAAACTTCAACACACACACAAATATATATATACTGTATATATATATATATATATATATATATATATATATATATATATATATATATATATATATATATATACACACAAGTGTGTGCGTGTAACTGATCTCATGATTGTGGCAGTTCGTAGTTACGCAACGGTACCTAAGCAGAAACGAAAATTGGAAATTAGACTCGGATTAGTTTCGAGGACAAAGAGAGAGAGAGAGAGAGAGAGAGACGGGTGCGAAGGCTAATCATTCTTCTGGCATGAATGACATTACCTCAACATCCTTTGTTACAGGGAAATTTGAAACGTCGAACATCCTGACCAAACTTGAAAAGGAAGTTCAACTGACTTTCATTTTCGTAAAGGTTTTGTCGCTTTGCCCAACCGCGGAAGCATTCGCCTTAGACTCACAACGGCGACTCAGAACCCCAAATAGTTTCCGTATGAGCAGGAAACTGACCCTTGAAGTAAGTTTTTGAATGATTCAGCTTCGCTGATTAAAAAAAAAAAAGTTGAGTCACTTGCAGTTTAAAACTAGTGTCTTGCACAAAAACGTATTCCTTATAGTAATGTCATGGTGATCAATAATTCTCATTAATGGCACTAGTGTTTTCAAGATCATCATTAGTATTATGAGCTTTCGAAGCAAGCTTCCTCATACTAACAAAGACAATAACAAATAAATAACATACATAATTTATACACTAGACCAATAAATATATCCATAGCAACCCATACATGCATCTCTGCACTGATGCAACTACGTTAGTTGCTTCCCTAATGTCACCTTGCGCTAGTGACACATTAAAATTATCGCCCGTTTTTCACTTCCCTTTTTAAACTCGTGAAGACATTTCCTTTTTACAACAGATCATTTCCGCTTTTTACACAAAATCGTTTTATTTCTTCCTTGTATCACTAGTCTTAATAGGTGAACTCGTTACCGGACTGACTGGTTTGTTGTGAAGTTCTTGATAAGAGTTTGTACTCTGTTAAGCGACGCTGTGTTCAGTACAATCGCAAAATGAAAATCTAAGCGGTGAATTTTTTTGTGAATATTAACTTTTATTGGCATGACAATTACTTTCGTTTTTCAAGTACCTAATAATGATGATGATGATGATTAAAAATTACTCATAGCAGCATCAAATGGAGAAACAAAACCACAGTTATGTATATATACATATCTTGAAAGATAAATCTGTACAGATAGCTTTCAGGAATCTCTTCTGTCGAAAGCTATCTGTACAGATTTAGCTTTAAATATATGTATATTCCTGAAAGCTATCTGTACGGATTTAGCCTTAAATATATGTACATGTAACTGCGGATTTGTTCCTTCAAATGATGATCCCATAAAAAAATTGGTGTGCTGATAAAAAATAAAATTATAATTTTTCCTGCTTCAGCCATACAAACTAGCATGTTGAAATAAGATTCAATAAATCGTAATTTGTCTTTTAATAAAACTAATAAAACCTGAACATTCCACGTAGTCGAGGACGAACAGATGACTTTCAAAACTGGCCTACCAAGGAATATGAAGATCTTTCTTTAATATCCGCATCCGATATCACTGAATCCTTATACGTACTTCTGGTAGGCCTATAAATTGTATTCCCCGTTGGGGGGGGGGGGGTAGAGCCGTCAGTGCACCTTACGCGGTGCACCGTAGTCATTACTTTAGGTTCTTTGCAGCGCCCCTTCAGCCCCTAGCTGCCTTTCATTCCTTTTTACTGTACCTCCGTTCATATTCTCTTTCTTCCATCTTACTTTCCACCTTCTACTAACAATTGATTCATAATGCAACTGCGAGGTTTTCATCCTGTTACACCTTTAAAAGCTCTCTACTCTCAATTCCCCTTTCAGCGCTGAATGACCTCATAGGTCCTAGCACTTGGCCTTGGGCCTAAAATTTTATGTTCCATTCCATTCCATTCTTACACATCGTTTTAAGCAGAAGTAGATACATTATCTGTTCACCTGTTTCCAAATACTGAATTATCATGACAAATATATAAAAAAAAACCAGCCTAGCAATTACTGCCTTTTAAAACTTATCTAACAGGCAAGATAATAATGTCAACGATTGCGCATTACACGAAAAAAAAAGCAAATGAAAAACACACGTGCTTGAACTCTTTCAGGGACGAGTCTTAAACCAGACTTCGAACAGGCCCGAAAAACTCAAGATACCAGACTGGAAGCTGATAACCTCATCTATCGTCCATTAATTTGTTTTGAATTTCGTTAACACCGGTTTTTGTGTAACATTTCAAATTAATTCCTATTATTTGCATTATTCCATCATTTAGTGGAATTTCTGATGCAGCGGATATGGAATTTCTCCCGTAAATGTCATGATATTTAGCATTGCTTGGGTGTGTGAACTTAAGTACAATATAAATTGTGTATATATATATATATATATATATATATATATATATATATATATATATATATATATATATATATATATATATATATATATATATATATATATATATATATATATATATATATATATATATATATATATATATATATAGTTAGTTATCAATAGAAGTTGTCAATAATTATTCTCATGTATATACTGTATGTATACACATACTATATATATATATATGTGTGTATATGTATATGTATATATATATACATATATATATATGTATACACACCACACACACACACACATATATATATATACATATGAGTGTGCGTGTGTATACAAATATACATAAGAATTACTGATAACTACTGAGATACTTGACTTATTTTTGTTAGACCCGTAAATTTCGGCAACCAATGTCTGATTTATTTTTACTAACTAGAGCTAAAACTACGGTAGAACTGGTTTTACAGGTGTGAATTGGATTTTCAGGTTACTGAAAAAAAAGCTGCTTGAACTGCTTCTCTCTCTCTCTCTCTCTCTCTCTCTCTCTCTCTCTCTCTCTCTCTCTCTCTCTCTCTCTCAGAACACTGTATGAAATTTTAAAGGATCAACCAGTGAGACAAAAATATTTGAAACACAGTTTCACCGAATAATAATAATAATAATAATAATAATAATAATAATAATAATAATAATAATAATAATAATAATAATAATAATAATAATAATGGAGGCTGTTTTAGGATTGATGGTAAAAATCGCTGAATTATTCAAATGAAATCATTAAAATTAAATCTTCGAAGTACTTATTGCTATGCTGAAGAGCAGAAAAATATAGCTATGCTAAATTTGTTTTTATCTCTCTCTCTCTCTCTCTCTCTCTCTCTCTCTCTCTCTCTCTCTCTCTCTCTCTATATATATATATATATATATATATATATATATATATATATATATATATATATATATATATATATATATATATATATATATATATATATATATATATGTCTGTGTGTGTGTATATATGTGTGTGTACATATAAATTATTTATACATAATTATATATATTATTTTTATTTTTATATATATCGATATGTGTACATATATATATATATATATATATATATATATGTTTTATATTCATAAATTATATATATCTACATATATATATGTATGTATATATATATATACATACATATATATATATGTACAGTATATATATACATATACATATATATCACAAGAGCTTCAGAAATATTAAGGAAAAGGATCAGAGTTAATCACTGAACATATAAATACTTTTGTAGTTTACCTTTGTAAAATACAGATAAAAACCTATCTGCAGATGTTCAGAATCAACTAATTAAGAACAAGAGAAAAATAAATAAATAAAAAGCTGCTGGTCTTTACGACCTACTGTTGAAAGTGGGACAAAATTCCCCCCGCTAATGTCACTTTAAAAAAAAAAAACTCCTTTAGCATCCAGGTAAACGGAAAAAATAAATAAAGCTAAAAAAAGTAAAGACGTTGTTAAACAGGAAATAAAGTCGGGCATGTTGACGGAAATGATTCAGCGAAGAAGTCCGGTAAAAGTGGAGCAGATTTTGGCGGACGATAAAATGGCAGATAAGACTTCTTAAATCTATCTCATCTTCAAATTAATTAAGTGGGAATGACAGGATAAAAAATGAGGGATTATTCTGAAGAGATGTGTGAACAATTTTGAGAGTTGTGAACTAAGTATATGCAGTAATAACAGGATAAAAAATTAGGGAATATTCTGAAGAGATGGAATAATAGGATAGGAAAAAATGAGGGATTATTCTGAAGAGATGTGTGAACAATTTTGAGAGTTGTGAACTAAGTATATGTGGTAATAACAGGATAAAAAATGAGGGAATATTCTGAAGAGATGTGTGAACAATTTTGAGAGTTGTGAACTAAGTATATGTGGGAATAATAGGATAAGAAATGAGAAAATATTCTGAAGAGATGTGTGAACAATTATGAGAGTTGTGAACTAAGTATATGTGGGAATAACAGCATAAGAAATGAGAAAATATTCTGAAGAGATGTGTGGATAATTTTGAGAGTTGTGAACTAAGTATATGTGGGAATAATAGGATAAGAAATGAGGAAATATTCTGAAGAGTTGTGTGAACAATTTTGGGAGTTGTGAACTAAGTATATGTGGAAATAACAGCATAAGAATTGAGGGATTATTCTGAAGAGATATGTGAACAATTATGAGAGTTGTGAACTAGGTATATGTGGGAATGACAGAATAAGAAATGAGGAAATATTCTGAAGAGATATGTGAACAGTTATGAGTTATGAACTAAGTATGATTAATGTAGTAACAACAGGATAAGAAATTAGGAAATATTCTGAGGAGATATGTGAACAATTATGAAGAGTTATGAACTAAGTATGATTTATGTAGTAATAACAGAATAAGACATGGGGAAATATGCTGCAGAAATATGTGAATAATTATGAGAGTTATGGCTAAGTATGGATTAAATGGTAATAACAGGATAAGAAATGTGGAAATAGGCAAAAAAAATGTTTGAACTATTATGATTGTTATGACTGTGTGAATTGTGTGGTAATAAGAGAATAAGAGATGCGGAAATATTCTGAAGAAATGTTTGGACAATTATGATTGTTATGGCTAAGTATGAAAATGAATAGAGGAATATTGTTCCAGTAGAAAAAGAGAAAAATATGAATTTAAAAAATGAAATTATACTTCAGAAAGTATAAGTTACTATTCTAAAAAATGATAAAAAAAGAGTACAAATCGGCAACATTCTCATATTTTTCAAAGAACAACTTTTTCAAAGCTAGGATTAATCAGATGTGAACATAATAACTACTTATTTTCTAGGTAAGCGTAATTTCTTAGGGGCTACCACGGGCACAAGAACAGAAAAATCATAAGTCTCTTAGGATGTAAACATACACATACACACACATACACACACACATACACACACACAAAGGGTATTTCAGGAAGCAAGCGTATTCTCTTATATGTCAGCTCTTTTTTTCGGCCATGATTGAACTACTTTTTTTATTCGGGCCTGGGCAATAAAAGAGTGCGCTAGGTTGCCACCCTCGTGGGCCTTTGATCTTATATAAGTTCAGATACACTTCCTCTGATAGTTTTATGATAAGTTTTGTCCGTTATTTTGTAAGTTGTTATTTAAGCTCTTATACACAATACGTGGGCAAGTATAGTTTTGGCGAACGCTTCGGATCATTGCCGAGGCATGGTATCGAAGCACGCAAATATTCAGCTCACTCGTAGCTAGCCAGGAAGTGTATTGTAGGTAGGTGGTTTGGCGTTTCTGTCTGCACGAACAGATCATTAGCCGCTTAACTGATAACATGATAGCTATTTTCATAAATCTGCCAAAATATACTCAAGCCGGTCCCAAGTACATTTTTTTTTCCTCTATTGAGAAACTTGAAAGAATTTATCCTTAGAACACCGAGGGTTTACCCAACCTCTCTGTGCTAAATAAAGGTCTTAATACATATTTCTGCTGAGTAATGCGATAACTTCCCAAGCTCTCGAAGAGCACATCGCTTGTCCTCGGGGAAGTAACAGGACTTGATAGCTCTTTCGCAGAATAGTGATGAGTGGTGACACTATTATAGCAGGCAAGGTTTCTCGGAATCCAATCAAATGACTTAGCAAAAATGGGAGATGAGCTTCTGAATATTTTCAGCGATGTATGACCTACATTGTTGGATAATAAAAGATGCAGAGAGATCTTCCTGAAAGTGAGGAAGAATAATGGGGCTTCTGCATAATCAAAATAAAATTATGAATTTAAGACACACCATTGTTCTGATGAATCTTGGAAATTTAAAGAATTTTAATCAAGAAAAAATTTCTGATGATTCCATGGCATTTTGAGTTCTGAATAAGATAGCAATAGGCTGCTACAAATAGCAGTATATCATAAGTATATATATATATATATATATATATATATATATATATATATATATATATATATATATATATATATATATATATATATATTCTATATATATTTATATTTATTTATATATATTCTATTTATAAACACACAGTACATATTTAATTATATATATTAATCTAATTATAGGAAAAGAAACACAACAACACACACTTTGTACAAGCTCAAATAATTCTGATTATAGAAAAATAAAACAGCAAATATAAATACAAGCATAAATAATGATTATAGGAAAAGAAAACAACAATACGACACTTTGTACAAGCATATATATATTATAGGAAAAATAAAATGAATCTACGACACTTTGTATTAAATAATTCTGATTATAGGAAAAATAAAACAACAACTTACGACACTTTGTACAAGCACAAATAATTCTGATTATAGGAAAAGAAAACAGCAACTTACGACACTTTGTACAAGCACAAATAATTCTGATTATAGGAAAAATAAAACAACAACTTACGACACTTTGTACAAGCACAAATAATTCGGATTATAGGAAAAAGAAAACAACAACTTACGACACTTTGTACAAGCACAAATAATTCTGATTATAGGAAAAATAAAACAACAACTTACGACACTTTGTACAAGCACAAATAATTCTGATTATAGGAAAAATAAAACAGCAACTTACGGCACTTTGTACAAGCACAAATAATTCTGATTATAGGAAAGAGAAAACAACAACTTACGACATTTTGTACAAGCACAAATAATTCTGATTATAGAAAAAGATAACAACAACTTACGACACTTTGTACAAGCACAAATAATTCTGATTATAGGAAAGAGAAAACAGCAACTTACGACATTTTGTACAAGCACAAATAATTCTGATTATAGGAAAGAGAAAACAGCAACATACGACACTTTGTACAAGCACAAATAATTCTGATTATAGGAAAAAGAAAACAACAACTTACGACACTTTGTACAAGCACAAATAATTCTGATTATAGGAAAAAGATAACAACAACTTACGACACTTTGTACAAGCACAAATAATTCTGATTATAGGAAAAAGAAAACAACAACTTACGACACTTTGTACAAGCACAAATAATTCTGATTATAGGAAAAAGAAAACAGCAACTTACGACACTTTGTACAAGCACAAATAATTCTGATTATAGGAAAAAGAAAACAACAACTTACGACATTTTGTACAAGCACAAATAATTCTGATTATAGGAAAAGATAACAACAACTTACGACACTTTGTACAAGCACAAATAATTCTGATTATAGGAAAAAAAAAAACAGCAACTTACGACACTTTGTACAAGCACAAATAATTCTGATTATAGGAAAAAGAAACAACAACTTACGACATTTTGTACAAGCACAAATAATTCTGATTATAGGAAAAAGAAAACAGCAACTTACGACACTTTGTACAAGCACAAATAATTCTGATTATAGGAAAAAGATAACAACAACTTACGACACTTTGTACAAGCACAAATAATTCTGATTATAGGAAAAAGATAACAACAACTTACGACACTTTGTACAAGCACAAATAATTCTGATTATAGGAAAAAGATAACAACAACTTACGACACTTTGTACAAGCACAAATAATTCTGATTATAGGAAAAAGAAAACAGCAACTTACGACACTTTGTACAAGCACAAATAATTCTGATTATAGGAAAAATAAAACAGCAACTTACGACACTTTGTACAAGCACAAATAATTCTGATTATAGGAAAAAGAAAACAGCAACTTACGACACTTTGTACAAGCACAAATAATTCTGATTATAGGAAAAAGAAAACAACAACTTACGACACTTTGTACAAGAACAAATAATTCTGATTATAGGAAAAAAAAAACAACAACTTACGACACTTTGTACAAGCACAAATAATTCTGATTATAGGAAAAGAAAACAACAACTTACGACACTTTGTACAAGCACAAATAATTCTGATTATAGGAAAAGAAAACAACAACTTACGACACTTTGTACAAGCACAAATAATTTGATTATAGGAAAAGAAAAACAGAAAAACACTTTGTAAATCTCACAAATAATTCTGATTTAAAAAAGAAAAAACAATAAGAACCCAAGACAAATAATCTTAGGAATAATAAGCTGAGCAAATAGGCACTTTTGTCAAATTTCTGATTATAGGAAAAAGAAAACAACAGATTACAACATTTTGTACAAGCACAAATAATTCTGATTATAGGAAAAAGAAAACAGCAACTTACGACCTTGTACAAGCACAAATATTACTGGCCTGCCGGAAGCTCAGAAAAATGCGTAAATCTCGAAGAAGAATTTAAAAACGACTGAAACAATAAGAACCCAAGACACATCTTAGGAGGAAGCTGAGAAATAGGCATTTGTCAAGTTTCTGTTGACAAAAGCAGGAAGCACAAGATTCAGTTTCCTTTAGGCTGAGACTCCGCGGCCCTGAATTACGCCACACTTGAACAGAGATGTCGATGAGCCACAATGTTTAGGTGGTGACCTTATATGTGAGTGTAGTGTTAATGATGACGGATGAGTATATATGTATATATATGTATATATAAATATATATGTATATATATGTATATGTATATGTATTTATATATATGTATATATATAAAATATATTTATACATATATTATATTTATATATATGTATATATATACATACATATATATATGTATATATAAATATATTATATATTTATAAATATATACATATATATTTATACATTTATATATGTACATATACATATGTAGATATATATACAAATATATGTATGTATGTATATATATTTATAAATATACATATACATACATATATATATTTATAAATATATACATAATTTATATATACATTTATATATGTATATATACATGTGTAGATATATATACAAATATATGTATGTACGTATTTATATGTGCGTGCACATGTTTTCAGAAGCATATAAACATGCGAAGAACTCTAAACCAAATTG
The DNA here is from genome assembly GCF_040412425.1 of Macrobrachium rosenbergii. Taxonomy (NCBI): domain Eukaryota; kingdom Metazoa; phylum Arthropoda; class Malacostraca; order Decapoda; family Palaemonidae; genus Macrobrachium; species Macrobrachium rosenbergii. The sequence goes on from NC_089781.1 coordinate 23,198,595, forward strand.
ACAAGTGACTCGAGAAGAATGAAATCAGTCCTTCATTTGTCTCAATACGGAATGACAGACTGTCAAGAAAAAATGACGAGGGCCACTTAAGTCCCACCCTTAACTGACACTTAAGTGTGCAGTCCTGCGACGCACTCTGACGGTGTACAGCAAGAAATCTACTTTTACTTTGACCCCCTCCTTTCAAATGCCAAAGTCCTGCACTGACCATTACTTGGAGAATTTATCTAAAACACTTCCCCCATCTCTGCATTTCCCGGCATTCTGTGGTTTACAGTAACCTCAACATAAAATCTATAGACTAATTGATTATGGCTACTAAAAATGGCGTCACAGCGTCTAGGTTACTAGAAGATATATAAAGTACTATAAAAATTAAGTGGTTTACAGCTCGGGAAACTTCAAAATAACAAAATCTATTGATTGACTGATTATGACTATTAAACTGGCGTCACAACGTCTAGGCTGTTGGAAGATATATAAAGTAGTATAAAAATTAAGTGGTTTACAGCTCGGGAAACTTCAACATAACAAAATCTATTGATTGATTGATTATGGCTACTAAAACTGGCGTCACAACGTCTAGGTTACTGGAAGATATATAAAGTAGTATAAAAATTAAGTGGTTTACAGCTCGGGAAACTTCAACATAACAGCTTTTACAAAATCTATTGATTGATTGATTATGGCTACTAAAACTGGCGTCACAGCGTCTGAGTTATTGAGAGATATATAAAGTAGCATGAAAATTAAGTGGTTTACAGCTCGGGAACTTCAATATAACAGCTTTTACAAAATATATTGATTGATTGATTATGGCTACTAAAAATGGCGTCACAACGTCTAGGTTATTGGAAGGTATATAAAGTACTATAAAAATGAAAATACAATGAAAACGTAGGTATGTTTATTTCTGGTGCAGTATTTGATGAATGGCCCGCTTCCCTTTAGGGTTAATGATGTTTCATCTTTAGAGGCCTGCCGATTGGGAGTGACCTATTTACGATGTTGTCACAGTCATTAAATGATTTAAATAAGTTTTAGAAAATTTATCTGTAGCGGTAAACCCACTCAAAGACAAAGGATCAAGCGAAAGAGGACCAAGATACCAAATTTTTTTCGAAAAAAAAATTACTGACTTATAAGACTTTATTTCCGAAACTGAACTTTAAACAACTGTTTTCCAGTCCTACGAAGGAAAATTAATTTGGAACCAAAAATAGGCCAGAGTCTCAACTCTAGATAAGTAAAAATTTTACTTCAAATGGGTCAGAATTTTCACTCTAAATATTTTCACTTAAAATATGTCGGAATTTTAACTCAAAATAGGTCAGAATTTTCGCTCAAAATAGGTCAGAATTTTAACTCAAAATATGTTAGAATTTTAGCTCAAAATAGGTCAGAATTTAACTCAAAATAGGTCAGAAGTTTAACTCAAAAGAGGTCAGAATTTTCACTCAAAATAGGTCAGAATTTTAACACAAAATAGGTCAGAATTTGCACTCAAAATAGGTCAGAATTTCAACTCAAAATAGTCAGAATTTTAACACAAAATAGGTCATAACTTTTACTCAAAATAGGCCAGAATGTCAACTCAAAATAGGTCAGAATTTCAACTCAAAATAGATCAGAATTTCAGCTCAAAATAGGTCAGAAGTTTAACACAAAATAGGTCAGAATTTTCACTTAGAATAGGTCAGAATTTCAACTCAAAATAGGGTCAGAATTCTAACTCAAAATAGGTCAGAAGTTTAAAACAAACTCGCTCTGCTAGCTTCTTGTTGTTAGTTGTGACCGAATGCTTGCCTTTCCAGACTCCTAGGTTCTATCAAAAGTTAAAAAAAAATTATTTTTGGACTGAGGTCGTTGTCCCCTGAAGCTGTTAGACCCTTACCCATGTACGTGACCCACAAAGAGGTCACGGGAGCTTACAATGACCAGACCAGTTTGACCTAACTTCACTGATCGAGAGACCGGTCAGCGGAAGAGTGATTGGCATTGCCTGTTGCCAGAATCTGAGGTTGGATCGTTAATCATGTGTGAGCCTTCAAACTGGATCAGCGAGAATACATTGTTGGAGGTCTTTGAGCAATAAAAATTTCCTGTTCCTTGTGGTTTCAGATTCCAGTTTTGAAGGGCTTTGCATCCTTGAAAGATTATTATTATTATTATTATTATTATTTATTATTATTATTATTATTATTATTATTATTATTATTATTATTATTATTATTATTATTATTATTATTATTATTATTAAGGAAGAAGACCAATCCTGAGGCAAGTTTTTTTTTTAATAAAATGACTGCATTTTGCGAATTGATTTTATACTGAGTTTTCTCAGTTCTTCTAATAATTCGCTTTTCCTGCACATCAATATTAGTCAATAACTGTCCAATGTTCATATTTGGTAATATGAACATTGGACAATTACTGACTTATATTGATGTGCAGGAAAAGCGAATTATTAGAAGAATTGAGAAACCCCAGTATAAAATCAGTTTGCAAAATGCAGCCATTTTATTCAACAAGACTATTATTATTATTATTATTATTATTATTATTATTATTATTATTATTATTATTATTATTATTATTATTATTATTAGAAGAAGAAGAAGAAGAAGAAGAAGAATTGAGAAAACTCAGTATAAAATCAATTCGCAAAATGCAGCCATCTTATTCAAAAAAACTGTTATTATTATTATTATCATTATTATTATTATTATTATTATTATTATTATTATTATTATTATTATTATTATTATTATTATTATTATTATTATTATTATTATTATTATTATTATTATTAAAGTTCAGGAGATGAATCCTACTCGTATGGAACAAGCCCAGCGGTGCCATTGACTTGAAATTAAAGCTTCCAAAGAATATGGTGTTCATTCGAAAGAAGTAACAGAAGATAATGGGGAATACAGAAAGAGGGGATCAGGTATTAGAAAAAAAGATAAATTAACAAATTAATGAACGCTGTATTCGATTAACATATTGTTGTATTAGTATTCGTGAGTGTCAGAACACGTAAAATCTTACCCTAATCAATCTGAGGCACAGCACAGATGCTTAGCAATTGGCGGCAGAAGAATTCGAATTTACAGTTAAATAAATAAATAAATGAACAGATAAATAAATAAGTAAGTAGATAAATTAATAATTAAATGGATAAACAAATAAAAAGATATAAATAAATACTTCAATAAATAAATAAAATATAACACCGATGGTCTAACAAAGTCTTGCTCAATCAGTGGCTTACTTATCAAATGAAAATTATTACAAAGTGTAAATGGTTCTTTTGGGTACTGCAATTGCTTTAAGGCATGATACTGAACTTCTTTATACTTTGAAAGGCAAGAATACACAGCAAAATAGAACGAAACTTGTATCCAGATTCAAGAAAAAAAGTAGCGATAATATGAGCGCATTCAAAGAAGTCCATAATTCTGTCGAATTAGCCAAAAAATTCGTTGCCAAGAGCAAACATTTCATTAACATATAAAACATTTGATCTGTTTGACCATAACATTAGAATCTATTATTATGGCAACGATTTAATCCAGATCAAGTATTACTTATCTGGTGCTTAGTGACTGTGGAACTGAGAGTCTTTAAATAGGAGAAGTTAACCTTGGACATTCAGAGACTTTTCCCCAAAAAATTGATCGAGATTAAAAAAGCCCAACTTCAGGCTGCGTTTAGTAATGCAACACCATCTGCTTTTAACCGGACTGTCGCTCTTGATAAACTGGTTCGCCTTCTTGTTCGTTTTTTGCTTTTCAGGCGCTTGAAAGCACAATGATACGTTTCAGGCCGGTCTGCTTTCCTAGAGCGCTTTTGCCTGCAGGTAGGGCATCCCTATGCAACCCCTCGCCTGTGGGTCCGGTTTTTTTAGAAGGAGTCGTTGGCATTTACTGATAAAAAAATTGAAATTAAAACAAGCTAAGGGCGTGACTTCCTGATCGAGTTTTTTTTCTCTCTCTCTCTCTCTCTCTCTCTCTCTCTGGCTCTGTCTCTGTCTGTCTGTCTCTCTCTTTCTCTCTCTCTCTCTCATGCAATTTTACAAGGCCAAAGGAGAACTCGCTAAAAGTCTCTCTCTCTCTCTCTCTCTCTCTCTCTCTCTCTCTCTCTCTCTCTCTCTCTCTCTCTCTCTCTCTCTCATTTTTAAAGGGCCGAAGAAGAGCTTCTAAAAGTCTCTCTCTCTCTCTCTCTCTCTCTCTCTCTCTCTCTCTCTCTCTCACACACTGAGGGACCTGGGGCAACCCGAGCGATCTGAAAGGTCTGTAAGTTAAGGTAAGTCTCTCTCTCTCTCTCTCTCTCTCTCTCTCTCTCTCTCTCTCTCTCTCTCTCTCATTTTTAAAGGGCCAAAGAAGAGCTTGCTAAAAGTCAACAGGGTGAGTCACTTTCTACATCGCCAGTCGTACCTCACTTCCTATTTCCGATGAGTATAATCAAAGGATTTTGGTGGCTGATAAGCTAGTATTTACTGCCGTTTTACTTTTCTGAAGAGAAAACTATTGTGCCGGCTTTTTTGTCTCTCCGTCCGCACTTTTCCTGTCCGCCCTCAGATCTTCAAAACTACTGAGGCTAGAGGGCTGCAAATTGGTATGTTGATCATCCACCCTCCAATCATCAAACGTACCAAATTGCAGCCCTCTGGGCCTCAGTAATTATTTTAACCTATTTAAGGTTAAATTTAGCCATAATCGTGCTTCTGGCAACGATATAGGATAGGCCACCACCGAGCCGTGGTTAAAGTTTCATGGGCCGCGGCTCATACAGCATTAACCTGAGACCACCGAAAGATAGATCTGTTTTCGGTGGCCTTGATTATACGCTGTACAGAAAATTCGATTGCGCCGAAGAAACTTCTGCGCGCATTTTTTACTTGCTAGACTTGAGACGGAATATTAATATAATACTAAGAGCGTTGAAATACAGCCTCAAAATTAACCAGTTTCCGAAAAATTCCAATAACTTTTTATTTGCTGTTGCTTGGTCCACTTTTCACATTCTTTGGAGAAAACGAAAAGTGAAAGTAAACCGTTCAAGTGAAGTGAAAAGAGAAATTTTTGGTTATGATGTACTTAAATCTCCTTTATGTTCTTTGCGTACGCTTTTACGATAATATAAGTCGTCGTTTAGTAAAACGTACGATAATATAAGTCATTGTTTAGTCAAACTTACGATAATATAAGTCATTGTTTAGTCAAACTTAACATAATATAAGTCATTGTTTAGTAGGACTTACGATAATATAAGTCATTGTTTAGTAAAAACTTACCGTAATATGTCATTGTTTAGTAAGACTTACGATGATATAAGTCATTGTTTAGTAAAACGTACGATAATATAAGTCATTGTTTAGTCAAACTTACAATAACATAAGTCACTGTTTAGGAAAACTTAACATAACATAAGTCATTGTTTAGTAGAACTTACGACAATATATGTCATTATTTAGAAAAACTTACCGTAATATAAGTTATTGTTTAGTCAAACTTACGATAATATATGTCATTATTTAGAAAAACTTGCCGTAATATAAGTCATTGTTTAGTCAAACTTACCATAATATAAGTCATTGTTTAGTAAAACGTACGATAATATAAGTCATTGTTTAGTCAAACTTACGATAATATAAGTCATTGTTTAGTCAAACTTACGATAATATAAGTCATTGTTTAGTCAAACTTACGATTATATAAATCATTATTTAGTAAAACTTACCATAATATCAATCATTATTTAGTAAAACTTACCATAATATCAATCATTATTTAGTAAAACTTAACATAATATAAGTCACTGTTTAGTCAAACTTACGATAATATAAGTCATTGTTTAGTCAAACTTACGATTATATAAATCATTACTTAGTAAAACTTACCATAATATAAGTCACTGTTTAGTAAAACGTGTGGTGATATGAGTCATTGTTTAGTCTTTATTTGCATTTTGTTCTTAAGTAAGCACAGGCAGGTCAGATTCTGTGACTAAACCAAAAGCTAAGGTTTTGAAGGAAATACAATCCCTACTAAGCAGATTTCAACAGTGAAACAACGGCAGAAGCCTCCCTCTATATAGGGATTAGAAGACAGTTAGAATGGTATCCTTTAACCTGTACTAACCAGTCGGAATACGTCCTAAAGAAACACTGGATGCCCGTTAAGACAACAATAGATGTTGACCTTTTCAAAATTCATCATTTTGGTTTCCTTTCACCAGACATCCGAATTACAATGATTTGTGAGTGGAAATAAATAAAATGCTCTTTGTTGTTCTTATAGAGTATTGTATAAAATACTAATGCTCTTTGCTGTTTTTATAGAGTAGACTATTTAAACAAAAACAATATATGAATATCTGAAAATACAAAACAAATTTTATTTTGGTTCTCGGGTCTTGATTATTTTCCCTAAATTTTTCGACAAAGGGCAAAATTTCAGTGGAATTTATCTTGTCAACAACCATTCCTCTTCAAGTGAAAGTGCTTTTTCTACGGGTTACTTAGGAGCAAGGGCCCGTGCCAGCACATGGCTGGCCCTACTAAAAAAAAAAAAAGCACATAAAAGGTAAAACAGTAACATGGCAATTATATTCCACCATTCCGCATTCCTTTCACGTTTTTAGACCGGAATTAATTATCTATTTTTTTTATTTATCTCCGATTTAATGAGAGCTCGAACGAGCCCACTAAAAGGCGAAGGCCGTGTACGGAACTTAATGAGATTCGCTTAACAGGAATGACCCTTGTCCGGATCTGTCGAT
>NC_089781.1:23210380-23212880 GCF_040412425.1 Macrobrachium rosenbergii
TAAGGGTGTCTTTTTAGGCATCGGGCTTAAACCTCTGAACTTTCGACACAGCGGAGTACTGCAAGGCGTATGCAGCCATTGCTTTGCCTAAATATGGACTTTTCTATTTTTTTTTTTTTTTTTATTGGTGCATGTGTTCATGGACGGCGTGTTGTGTGAATTCTTTATTATGTCAGTGAAGTAAAAATGGGAAATGATGGTTCAAATTTGTAAGGTAGATGATAATAGTAATAATACAGGAAATATTGAGAGATATCTTGAATAATTCTTATGAGGTATATTGTTCATCGTTATATCAGATTAATTACAAACAGTTGAAAAAAATGAGTCGTTGGTTTAATGAATTTATCAAAAGAGGATTTTAATTTGTGTCCTGTTTACTGTATTTGTCAGAATGTGATTGATTCAAGTCTGCTAATAACATAACTAGAAAAAATTAAACCAATAGTAAGACCAGCGAAAATGTGTGTGTAATTCCCTTAGACTTTTACGTAAAATTCACGTTCATTCATTTCTGATAAGCATTATACATTTTGACTTATGTTTAGAGAGACACCGAAGCCGTTTTCTCTTTCCTTAGTAACTGTTTGTCATTAGATTTGTCCCCTTGAGCGAATTGTCACCTTAAAGGTGACGTTCTTTTCCTAATGAAAGCTTAAATGCCAATCACATCCCATTGGCAAAACTCGGCGTCCTTTTAAGTCTAGCAGCTTTTTATCAGTCTCGGTTTTATTTTTCTTTTTTTTTTACTTTTTTATCTTCTCGTCGTAGTTGGCTTTCATTTTTAAGAGCTATAAATTGTCCCGTACTGTTTTCGTTTGCTTATTTATTCATTTACTCCGCGGTTCTATTACTTGCTTCAATAACTGGCATCATATCCTGTTGACGCTTCTTATGCAAAGGTCGAATATCAACAATAAAAATTATATCAGTAATAAATGTAATTAAGATAATATCCTGTCGATGTCTTTAATGCAAAGTCACGACCTGAATTATATCAATAAAAATCATAACAATGATGAATATAATAAAAATAATATCTTCAGTCAGACTTAAAATCATAACAATGATGAATATAATTAAAATAACATCATCAGTCAGACTTTGTTCCGTATAATCATTCGCAACGAGAGCAGAAGAAACAGGCTTTGATTAAAGATCACGGAAATATAAAACTAGTTCGTGCCCGGCCGTTTCCCAAATGCCCAGCCTGCAAATACCAAGACCTCTTGACTCAGGTTACGTAGTGAAAGTCGCCGGGAACGAGATCACTTTCACTGGGTTTGTCTCTGAGTCTCCTGGGACTTGAATAAATGAAGGTAATAACGTTTTGCCGTGTAAATAATGCGTGTTTGCACGTGCAGTAACGTGCGTATAGGCAAGGGCATGTTTACGGTTGCTTGCGTGCCCGGGGTTTTATTGTAATTAAAGAGAGTATGTGAGTTTGTTTTATGTGGGTTTAAGTATATATTTCATGTGGTGTTTACGCATGGATAATGTTTTTCAATAGCATGGACTGTCTGCAATTAATAGAACCAATAGATATAATAAATAGAGCCACTGAACACGATAAATAAAGCCAACAAGTGAATCAGGTGTTTACTAATGAATCATCAGTTTTTTATTATTGCCGTACCATGGGCAATGCATAGAGCCACTACACACAATATATAGAGCCACTAATTACAATAAATAAAGCCTCTAAATACAATAAATAGTGCAACTAATTACAATAAATAGGGCCACTAATTACGCGAAATAGAGCCACTAAATAAAATAAATATGGCCACTAAATACAATAAACAGAGTCACTAGATACAATAGACAGAGCCACTGAATACAATGTATAGAGCCACTAAATACAAGAAATAGAGCCACTGCAAGGATACGCCTAATCAGATGTTTATCAGTGAATCATCTGACTTTTTCTTTAACTGGATTATCTAACATCTGGATTATCTACAATAGAGCCACTAAATACAAGAAATAGAGCCACTGCAAGGATACGCCTAATCAGATGTTTATCAGTGAATCATCTGACTTTTTTCTTTAACAGCTCTGGATTATCTACAATAGAGCCACTAAATACAACAAATAGAGCCACTAAATATCATAGAGCCGCTGCGCAGATTTCCCTGAGCTGCTAAAAGTCAAGGCCTGAGCCCCACCTCCCTCCAGGGGAAGGTTATGCAAACAAAAGGTGATGCCCTATTTGAAGAAAATGAATCAGCAGGAGGAACTAAGGGCCATCATTAGCATATTTCAGGTAGGAGAACCAAGCAAGGATTCTGGCATGGGCCTAGATGAGATAGGTAAGGTAGCAGAAGTGACGTCATCATGATTAAGGTAGATGAGCTCATGCAAAAAAATTATTCTGAGCTGAAGGCAGAATGAAGCTGTTCTAATAAAATTAATAAATTTTTAAAAGTTCATTGACCTTGAACGAATAGAACCGAGCAAAAACTTTAGCATGAATCAAAACGAGATAAGAAAATGAGCA
>NC_089781.1:23217880-23235380 GCF_040412425.1 Macrobrachium rosenbergii
GTCTTCCAAAAGCTGCTGAAGAATCGGAGATAACGTCGGGAACTTCGGCTCCGCGGATGCTGATCCGACGACGGCTGCTCCCGCCTGAGCATTGGCGAGAATTTGGTCAAGGATGTTAGTATTGCTAGGGGGGTCGACGGGTCTGTTGGGCACCGGGCCCTTGTTGAACGTGGCGTGGGCAGGTCGTTGACATTTGTTCCCTGAGTTTGGCCCTACACAAGCGGCATAAGCCATAACGTGAGCGACGTAGTGCTGCTCGTGAGTCCGATGGAAGAGGTGGGACATTGGGCCTAGTGGAGCAAGATTGCACATTTCAGCTTAGATACTAAAACTCGGCGCTATGTTTAAACTCCATGCACTAAACTTCATCGTTTATACTTCATCTCTGTACAGCAAAGATTCTGCATGATGTTTTACTAATATGACCTTTAAAACTTTTCAAAAAATTGAATGTGTCATATACTGCAATCTGACTGACATCCAAACGTAATCATTTTAACTTCAATTCTTCATCGTCAGATCTGGATAATAGCAATAATTAAAAAGTACTCATAGCAGCATGCGTCTTGAAATGGAGAAGCAAATCCACAGTTATGAATGGGTACAAATACATTTAAAATAAATCTTTACAGGGAACTTTTGGGAATCTGTTCGATTCCCAGTTGAGACTGAAAAGGGGAATCGAACAGATTCCCGAAAGCTCTCTGTATAGATTTATTCTGAAATATATTTGTACCCATACATAACACTGGATTTGTTTCTCCTGTGACAATATGGCGAATCACCACAACGGAAACGTACGTGTTAATCCCTTAGACTCTTTCGACTTACCTTTCGCCCACACGGCGACATCCTCTCCACCGTGTGTCTCGTTCTCCGGTGCCGTTGGCACGGCTGACAGGTACCTGTAGTCCGCGTCGAAGATATCTTGCTTGCTAGGGTCAGCCCTGACTGCCTGGAAATTTGAGAAAGGTTGAAAGGTCGTCCGGAAATATATGAGTACATTATTTTTCTTGCATATTCAGTATCAGGGAATCTATGGATACATAATATTTCTAATTACAAATCCTAGCTAGATAAATGAAGTATTTTGCAAAATATACAAATATGTCAATCAAGATATATTCTTTTATTATTAGTATATTAATATTTTATTATTAGTAGCGTATCAATATATCATTATGAGTACTATAACATATTTACAAGAAGTGACTTATATTAAAATAACTTATGAATCTGGAACGGTGAATACAAAGTGAATTTCTAATAAATGGCAAACCAGGACCTCTCTGGTGCCAAAAACAAAGAACAATTCTAAACTAAATTACACAGTACTCACCTTCCCATCTACTACTGAGTAGTTATATCCAGGGCCATTGGTGAACATAAGGGTGGTGTATGGAAGGCCATCAATTTGGGAGAATTCTCCACTTAGTCCTGAGAGAAATAATAATAATAATAATAATAATAATAATAATAATAATAATAATAATAATAATAATAATAATAATAATTAATGGGAAATTTAAATTTGCAGAAGTTTATTCAAAACAAATAATCTTTTCAGCCAGACCTATATATTTTTTCATAAACAAACCGTTTTGATAATAATAATAATAATAATAATAATAATAATAATAATAATAATAATAATAATAATAATAATAATAATAAAGACTCCAAAGGTTTATTCGTAACAAATCTATTTTTTCATTAACAAACCTTTGTTAATAATAATAATAATAATAATAATAATAATAATAATAATAATAATAATAATAATAATAATAGCAAAATAAAAAAACTTCGAGGGTTTATTCGTAACAAACCTATTTTTTCATAAACAAACCTTTGTTAATAATAATAATAATAATAATAATAATAATAATAATAATAATAATAATAATAATGATTGTAGTAAGTAGTTGTACCAGTATGGTCAAACTCACCGATAATATTAGTGCCTCTGTCTGGGTAGCCGTTGATCGTCATAACGTGGGAATGATCGGCTGTCACAATCACCAAAGTGTCCTCGAGATCGACGTGCTGAAAAATCATAATAAAGTATTACAACAAGAGGTTATGGATAACGGAGTATGAGAACGGTGAATGCTAAATTAGGGATAACAGCAGGAATAATGAAGAGGGCGTGTATGAACAGGATGAGAAAAATGACAGGATGTATGATAACCTTGTACGAGAAAGACATGAGACAAATATATATAAATAACCACCTAAGAGTGATTATGCGTTGGTTGAGGGTAAAGATATCATTATAAACATGACAAAGACGCCTATAGTTCACCAAATGCAATGAAAATATTTTTCTATCAAACGCACCACTAGAAGTTGCCAGACCAAAATTAACGTAAGTCAAGCTTTGACATTCGAGGTGTCAAACGTTAATGAGCAGTTTTAAGTGCATCTGGATTCAGTTATGAAACACAAAATTAATGCAAAAATATCTAGTGGTATTAATAATTTACAAAATGAAGCATGCTTGCTAGAAAGTACTTGAAAATCTCATAAACCTAGGGACGTTTGCCGCCTACCAGTACTACATAGTTTGGCGGGCCGCCACCAGGGAGGCGCCACCTGCCGGCGCAGAGTCTTGTGCCGTCTTCAAATTGGCGGGAACCGTGGAAATCGAATAGGCACCGAGTCTACCCTGCTACTTTGTTTTATTCATTATATCAATAATTGTGCGTTTTGCAACTTGTAATTGCAGGAATAGGCACAGGAATACCTCGAGAGAAAGTGGAATAACACTTCACAGGTAAGGAAAGTATAGTGAATGTTATTTACTTATTGTTTTGTGCTAACCAGGTAAATGTTTACAGTCGGAATCAGCAGATCCGTCATCGGAATATTGTCGTCTTTCACATTAAGTCATGGCAACACTGCTGATGGTATCGGCTGCTGATTGGCTTAATTCCACCGTATTCGAACGTAATCAAACTGACTTTGAATGCCTACAAATGTACTTATTTACACGTAAGACACGGGATAATACAAAAATACTAAAATAAATGTATTGATAAATATGTCCTTTTGCGTTTCTACAGAGATAACCGGGCCGTTATGATATAAAAACTGAGTACTAGTAAGAAATACTGGTAAACGCAAACGAACAACCAGACAAGGCTGCGGGAGCTAATCTATGAGGCTGACAGTCGACACTCGACACTGATTCAGAGCTTCAGCTGAAACTAAACGATGTGGAAGTATGCACTCATCCAATATAAAATTTCTTGTTTTGAATAAACGATATACATTACGCAAGAATCCTTCAAAATTCATGGAACTACTGTAAATATGCCACAATATTTTTTTAATAGTGGTTGCTATACACATTTAATAACTGACAGCCTTTACATAAATAAGAGTTCTACAGACTCGAATGCTGTTTAGGTTTGTTACGATATGCATCCCGTTCCTGCTATCTACAGTATATTTCAGTTACTTTTTTACTTCATAAATTTGTTTTTAATTGATAAAAGTCATTATGTCGTGAATAACACTGAAAAAAAAGACGACTTGGTTAGAGCTCACAAAATTCCTTCCTAGTATGAATTTTGCATACTTGCTGTTGTCTTTCTTTCATACTGATCTCATTAATAACTTTCCTTATATTGCTGTTTTTTTTTTTAAAATTAAGTAGACATCACGTGATGAGAGTAAAGTGGGTTAGACCTATAGTGCACCAGGCGAGGAGGGTAATGCTACAGTATCTCCTTAAAATTCTGGCGGGAGAACATTAGAGAACTGGCTACTGACGAAGCCGAGCAGTATTTGGTGGAAACCATATGCATATCGAAGTATAAAATGTTGCAAAAAGATTGACTGAAATGAAAATTTATGTATTATCAATGTGCTTACTCTGTGTGAGCGTAATGAAGTCAAGCATTCAAAATGCTTTCCCGGTGATGCTGAAAAGTGCGCCTTATTGCCAACGGTTTTAGAAAAATGCTTCTACCTTTTCTCACGTCCAGCAATTTATTGGCTACTAACCCGGAAAATCTTATAAACATCACCGAGCTGACTTCGAAAATAGGCTGGTGTGAAGTAAAATCAGCATAGGCCTACGTACAAGAATGCGTTCTTCCTTCTCTATTGTTAAATACAACAAAAACTTACCATCAGCGAACAGTATTTCTTCGTCTAAATGAGGGAAATTTAAAAAATCTGTTATTGGAGCCACGTTTAAAGATGCGTTTCTCTACGGTGTCTCGATTTTACCTAGATCCTGGTAAACGTAATGGATAGATAAGTGATAAGGAAAAGCTCAGCCTGACTGAAAATCTTAAACACTTCTCGATGAGCGTTATGCTTACGAAAGGGTAAGGCATATTATTTAACGTTAAAATTTTTATATTGAAATTGCTAAATTTCGTCAATTTGATAATCAATAGTTTGAAAAGAAGTCTAGGCCTAATCCTATAATACGATGCTTCAAGACAATGGGATGGCCGTTATTTCTGTCCCTCCCTCTCCATTCATTTGTTACTCTCTCTCTCTCTTTGCCTTTCTCGTCTCTCTCATAAGCATTCGTTTGTTATTCTCACTCATGTCCTCCCTCTACCATTTTCCTCTCACCCTCTGCCTGCGGGCAGTACATCTCACAGTGTTGCCATGACGTGATGTCAATGAAGCGACTACGTAGTTTGGTTGGCCGCCACCAGGGCGGCGCCACTTGCCGGTGCTGAACCTTGTGCCGTCTTCAAATTGGCGGGAACGGCGAAAATTAAACAGCCGCTTTAGTGTGCCTTGCTACTTTGCTTCGTTCCCTCTATCAATAATGGCGCGTTGTACTGCTTGTAATTGCAAAAAAAAAAAAAAAAAATAAAGATAAGCACAAATATATTTCACAGGCGCTTTCTTTGTCCACATGTCTCGCATTTTCAGCATATTATTGTGCACGAGAGTGCAATGGCGATTTCAGTTTCGGAATTAGAACGTCATTAATATTACAGTATATATGATGCGTTGTATGAGGTAGAATAAACAAAAACTAGCTCGTTATTAGAAATGCTTAGTAACTAGGCCTATAGATTACTGGTTGTGTCAACGTCTCCTAAACATGTTACTGCGATGCATATGGACACTTATTGTATTTCGTCAGTCATTAGGAATTCATTGCAGTAGGTAGGCCTTTAGGATACTGTCTATGATCAATTTTGCAGTTGTAGATAAGTAAAGCCAACCTTAGGGTTGTTTGACAAAATGCATTTTACCGAACGTGGTTTCTCAACGAAATTCCAAAACGTCACACTTGGTGAGAGTACTTTAACGACGTAAACGAGGAATATAAAACGACTTTTATTATTCGATTCAAAGTAAAATTGTTGTATATTTGTATGTGTAACAAATCTGGTTTAAATTATATTTTCATCAGTCGATAGTATCACAGATTGATAATAGCAAGAAAATGAAGTTTGGTAACCTAGGCTACACCCATGTCCTCAAACTACTTATTTGGTAAAATGCTACATCATTTATACCTTATTTAAAGAACAGTTCAATTTCAAATATATCAAAATAGCTTCCCTACGGCAAGCGTTATGGAATGCTATATCAGAATAGTTTCTCTACGGTAAAAGTTATGGAATGCTAAGGAAAAAACAGCCTTTAAGAATGGTAACATCACGTTGAGGGAAGAATCTTGGCCAAGCAAACGCTAGACCTATACATGTTGCCTCTGTGGGAATTTTCATTGCTTTGTCGTTCATTTCAAAATTACTTTCTTATGATATTCGTTACTTAACAATTCTCTCAAAGTATCGTCCCAATAGTCGGTTTGTTTACAACGCTGAGCATGACGGGAAAAAATAATTTTTTGTTAGACGTGTTTTCAAATCTTCCTCTTAAAGTTATCCCAGCTAAACATGCTAAACAAAATGCAGTTTGTTAAACGAATGTGGTACCATCTTCACAGTGATGCTATTTCTTGCTTGCTATTAACAATGCTCGGCGGTAGGTAGGCCTACAGTATATAGAAGCTATTGCTTCCTGTTAACATGTCTTATTACACACCAATAATAGTGATGCAGGAGGACAATAGTTGTTTATATACGTATATATATATATATATATATATATATATATATATATATATATATATATATATATATATATATATATGAAAAAGAAGCAATGTGCTTTCCAAGTGTTTCGTCACTACAGTATAGTACTATGTTATGGACTGTTTCAATACGGCCACCCGAGGTCACGCACTCAGCAGGGGATCGACACACCATGTTATTTACTCTCTATGGCTCATAGAAACTCAGCTTTATTCAAGATTATCTTTTACAGCTCTTTTTTCTTTTAGCACCCACTTAAGAAACATAACTTGCAAACAGTTTTTGTCCTTTTTAAGGGACACTTTGAATCAACCTGCCCTAAGTAAAAATCAGTTTCTACCGCTTTGTTCACTTTTTAGGATCATTTTGAAACCAAGAATTCACCCTAAAACATCTTCCTTTTTAAGGAAAATTTGGGAGACGAAAATTCACCTTGAGGGATTCTACTGCAGCTTCGTCCCTCTCTTTTTTAAGGAATTTATGAGCGCGAGAACTTACCTCCATAGTAGCCTCCACAGCTTCGTCCATAGCGAGGAGATCCTCCAGAGCCCTGTAGGCCATGGTTTCATGCAAGGCGTGGTCAATGCGCCCACCTTCGACCTAAAAATGAGGTGGAAAGGTCTTTTTTTTAGTGTTGCGCGAGCATTACTTTACTTCGGGTAAGTGAATATCATTACCTGGTACTTGCATGAAATTAACCTACATGTTTATGCGAGGCCCTTTATGATAATGACAGTAACAGTAATAATAGTAAACAATGATATTGACTTGTTTGATACTGCAAATTTAACCATGAACACAGAAGAGCAAAGCTGGTTTTAATCTAATCGTATTTCACACGCACGCATACACACACACACACACACACACACACACACACACACACACACACACACACACACACACACACACACACACACAACAGAAGACTTGTTAAACCCTGAAATGGTGAACGGAAACTATTCAGCCCGAAAATGTTGATGGCTGACTTTCACTACTCATTCATTCCTCCGTTGCCGGAATATGAGACAAATCTGCAGTTGTTTTCATGGAAAGAACAACCTTGAAATATCGATTCCCATGCCTCAAAACACAAGAAGAGAAAGTATTTACGATCTACTAAACAGAGTTTTGTTCACCCTTTTACATTAATGGGTGATATAAAAAAAAAAATGTTTAGAGCGATTTCTATGCCGGCCGTTTCCCGCCCTCGATTTTCAGGGCTAAGGGCGTCGATAAAAACCAGTAGAACCACTCGGAAGAGTTTCAAGTTGCCCGAAACTCTTTTTACGCCGTTTACCACAGTATTAACGGAATCATTATGAACGTTCAAGTTTACACGTTACATTATTGCTTATGCATGTGCGTGCATAATATAGTCATATAGTGCATGAAATGGTTCTACATATTGCTATATTTTGTTAACTAATTTTGATGCAGAGCTGAATACATACGCAAGCACACACATGCACACGCACCTACCCACCCACACACACACACACACACGCGCGCGCGCATATATACATATAATTATATATATATATAAATCTATATAATATATATATACATATATATGTATATAAATTTATATGGGTGTGTGTACATAATCTATATAATGTATATATAAATTATATATAGCTTAACGAATATATATAAAATGCTCATACACTGGCGAATACCACTACAAAACAAGCGCCTATGAAATACATCATACAGTACATATCCAGACATTAAACATACGAGCTTACAGTAGACACGTACACGACAAGATGAATAGCCAGATTCTTTTGTATAATAAAATGCAAATAAGCAAAAGTCTTGAAGGATAACCTACCAAGAGGAAGTATCCGTCGTCCCCTTTCTCAAGGATTTCGATCGCTTTGAGGGTCATCTCCTTGATCGAAGGCGTTCCTGAGGGACCGGACTTGCGGTCGATCTCGTAGGGCGTGTGGGTGTTGTCGAAGAGACCTGGTGGTGTTGAAGATATTGAGAGGATAAGATTAAATGTGTAAGTATTTGATTACGGCAATGGTATTCCATTATGATGCAAACGAGGTGATCTGTCGTCAATATCTGTCAGTATCAATATATGCATATATATATGTATGTATGTGTGTACGTATATATGTACACATATATGTGCGTGCGTGTGTGTGTGTGTGTGTGTGTATACATGCATATATGTATTATAAATTCATATGTATAGGTATATATATGTGTGCGTGTATGTATGTATGCGTGTGTTGTATATATTACATATATATATATATACATATATATATATTATATATATATATATATATATATATATATATATATATATATATATATATATATATATATATATATACATATATTCTTCTCAACAAGAGTATCAAGAGCTACATATACACAGAGTTATAATAACCCAATTCGCAGATAATCTTTAACCACATGAAATGCAATGAATCAGAATCGCTTAAACTTGAATCACCCGAGTGTTAAAAAAAATTTTTTTTCTTCCAACTCACCTATGACGTAATCGGTGTTTTCGACGTCAATGGCGTTCATCTCGCCGGTGTTCGTGACGTACTTAGCCGTCTTGTCCTGGTCAGTCTTGTGCTTCAGCCATTCCTCGACCAGGTTACGCCCGTCTTTTCGCGTGCAGGTCTGGGGTGAAGGGTCGCCGATGGTTGCTCCGAGATTTTGACGTCCTCCTCCGAAAATAACCTATTTTGAAAGAGTCATCATTATACAGTATATATATATATATATATATATATATATATATATATATATATATATATATATATATATTATACGAATATGTACATATACATATACATATATATATATATATATATATATATATATATATATATATATATATATATATATATATATATATATATATATATATACAGTATATGTATATTTATAGCTATGTCTGAAATGTTTTTCCAGCATTTTTCATGAAAGTTTTATATTAAAACTACGTGTGGTTTTCTTTGATTTCTCATTAGAATTTTTTTACAGCCTAAACCAACTTTCTGGAGTCATTAATCGTGACCGTTGCGACGCCAGATATAATAAAATCAATTTCTTAAACAAAATCCATCAAAATTCAGTCTGAATGGGATTCCACATTGGCCCCATAATCATTTTGCACATCTAAATCTCCCTCTAATCATCTTCAATCTCTGGTCATACCTTGATATCCTTCCCCGGTGCTTCGGAGACCAGCTGATCAGCGATGTCCTTGCAGCCGGCTCCCTTCGTCCCCAGTTTGCTGTCGCACTCCCAGGTCCTGTTGGCGATGTGGGCGTACAAGGCAGCTGGGGTGGCGTGAGTCACTCTGGTTGTGGTCACGAAGCCTTCGCGGTTTGAAAGGGAAGGAGAACATTTATTGGAGTCGAGAAACAGCTGAACCGATGAAGTCATTCTTTTCTCCCGTCAGGCAACTGGCTTTATTCCATTCACATAAGCTCAATTTTAGTTTCTGAATGTGTTCCACACTCTACTGCCGCGGTTAGGCTTTCTGAAAGGAATTTGCTCGATGGTTTTAGGGCAGCAGACCACAATTAGGGGGAAATTATCCCAGAGAAGTAATTTCATGGGAGTTTAGATAAAATGCAAACGGCTACGTACATAGATATCCAAATGTATCGTTATTAAATTAACAATTTAAATCTGCTATCACGATCGCACAGTACCCTACCATGAAGCAATGAACTCGTCACTTACCAATATTTATCGATAAATGGTGCCGTATCTAAAGATAATTAGGAACCATTGGTCCAGGGGTAATAAATTTAAATTAAGTTATGGACATTTCTATTCAAATGGTCTGAAATGATCTTTTTTTCTTATAGATAACCTAACTTAAGCCGAAAGGAGAGGGCTTTAAGCCACAACGCCCATTCCAAACATGGTATCATCTTGCTTTTCATCCTAATCAGAAGTTACAGCGCTAAAACTAAGTGTATCTATAGCGAATATTGCCATGAATCACTTAATTCAACAATGATCGACTAATCATACCTGTATCTTTTCCAGCATCCTGTGCCCAAGCAAGGATGGAAGGCGTGTGTGTGGCAGGATTCCTCTGGGCAGCGCAGTCTCCGAGCTTGACGCTCGAATCGACTCCTATGGTGTAGTAGTTGGCCTTAACGCCGCAAAGGTAAGCAGTAGCCGTGGCTGCGCTGTCGGATACTTGTTTGTCGACGTTGTAGGTCTGTGAAGGCATTAATGTATTCAATTTATTCAGCAATGAAACCAATCTGGGAGAAACTTGATGCGCTATAGACACGTAGGTTAATGATATGTGTTTGTTTTGCGAATTAGTATGTGGAAGTAACTTGCTCTGCTTGGGACACATAGGTTAATGATATGTGTTTGTTTTGCGAATTAGTATGTGGAAGTAACTTGCTCTGCTTGGGACACATAGGTTGATCGTGTTTGTTTTGCGAATTAATATGGGATGTGGATGTAATTGCTCTGCTTGTGACAAGACATAGGTTAATCGTATTAGGTTTTTTTTTTTTTCTGTGAATTAATCTGGAACTGTTCTGCTCAAGAAGAGAGTAAGATATCAACAGCGAATACAGAGTTATAATTTGTGATCCAGCAAACTTGCTTCAACGAGATTGGAAGTAAATACGTTTACTATTGTTGATTAGTTCAACGATTTGGGGACAAAAATAAACAATTGCAAAATCGCAAACTTACGAAGCATAATGTAGATTGTTTAGCAATTCTGTTAAGATAGGAACCGAAGCCGTTAAAAAGTAGAATCCCTAGATGTGAACCAACAAAATTGATGGAAAAAATGTAGCAAGATGTAGCAACATATAAAGGAAATATTTCGAATAGAAGAGAAATGCACCAACCCTCAAAAAATGAACTTCAGGAAAAACTTACACAGATTTTCAATACATTTCAAATACTAAGAATAAAGATATAAGTAGAAATGAAATGAGAGGACAGTGAGAAAACGGGGAAAAGAACGCCTTTAAAAACAAACATGTGAGAATGAAGGAAAAACGTCAAAATGGATAATCGCATGCCTTCTCCTCTACCCATCCCCCCCAAAAAAAATGATAATAATAAATAGAAAAATAAATAAATAAAAAGAACATAAAACCGACCCTCTCCCCAAAAGTCAGAACCCACCCACCTACCCACCGACCCCTTCCGCCCCCACCCCACCAAAGACAAAAAAAAAAATAAATAAAAGAATATAAAACTGACCTTTTCCCCCAAAAAAGTCAGAACCCACCCACCCACCCACCTACCCCTTCCGCCCCCACCCCCACCAAAAAGAAAAAAAAAATAATAATAAGAAGAAAAAACCGACCTTCAGCAAAGCAGCATCGGGGAATCTTTCCCAAGTGAGGTATCCTTCCTCCCCGTTCATGTTCTTCTTCTGCCCTTTGTAGATCCTGCCGGCGGTGTTGACGGTGATGCCCATCCCGTCGCCCAAGAACAGGATGACGTTCTTTGCAACGTTCCAGTTGTCGCGGACGTTCAGGGCAGCCAAGATCTCGTTCTGGGCCAAGTCCCACCAGTGCTGGCGACCTGTTGTTGGAGCAGATTCGGTCAGGAGTTAACTCTGGGTCGTTGTAGCAGAGAGAGAGAGAGAGAGAGAGAGAGAGAGAGAGAGAGAGAGAGAGAGAGAGAGAGAGAGAGAGAGACGTTGTGTAGCAAAAAGGGAGAGAGAGAGAGAGTCTTTGTGTAGCAAAAAGAGAGAGAGAGTCGTTGTGTAGCACGCACGCACGCACACACACACACACAGAAAAGAGAGAGAGAGAGAGAGAGAGAGAGAGAGAGAGAGAGAGAGAGAGAGAGTTATTGTACAGCACAGAGAGAGAGAGAGTGGGGAGAGAGAGAGAGAAGGGGGAAGAGAGAGAGAGTCGTTGTTTAGCAAAAAGAGAGAGAAAGAAAGAGAGAGAGAGAGAGAGAGAGAGAGTCGTTGTGTAGCAAAAAGAGAGAGAGAAAGAGAGTTGTGTAGCAAAAAGAGAGAGAGAGAGAGAGAGTCGTTGTGTAGCACACACACACACAGAGTCGTTACACACAGAGAGAGAGAGAGAGAGAGAGAGTCGTTGTATAGCACACTCACAGAGAGAGAGAGAGAGAGAGAGAGAGAGAGAGAGAGATGTTAACCTCATGCATGCAAAAGAGCAAACATGAAGTGTTCGAAATTCTACTGAAAACGAAGTTCACAACACGTATGCAACTTGACAGACAACCTTAAAAACCTAACTATAACCTCTTTTTACCCAATTTCCATATGAGTACCAACTTGAAAAACATTAATAAGCTTCTCTAGATTCTCTCGCAACTTACTGTGTAGTTTGACAGTCTTATTAACCACTAGAAAGCCCTCGAAAGTATACAAGACGTTGAAAAGTAGCTGGCAATAATGGCCTCGTAAAAGACACAATTACCTTCAAGAGAGCGTTTCTTGGCCGTGGTTGCCGCGGCAATAAATAGTAAGATCCATATCGCCACTCTCCAGGTTCGTTGCAACATCTCTGCTCTGTAAGACATAAGGATGTTGCGCTTAGTAATGGGTCGGTAACAGCAAATGCAAAAAAAAAAAAAAAAATTTACACTTAGTAATTGGTCAGTAACAGCAAATGCAAAAAATAAAAATACTACACTTAGTAATGGGTCAGTAACAGCAAATGCAAAAAAAAAAACACTTAGTAATGAGTCAGTAACAGGAAATGCAAATATATGCATACATATATATATATATATATATATATATATATATATATATATATATATATATATATATATATATATATATATATATATATATATATATATATATATATATATATATATTATATATAATAGGTCATAACAGCAATATATATATATATATATATATATATATATATATATATATTACACTTAGTAATAGGTCAGTAACAGCAAATGCAATATATATATATATATATATATATATATATATATATATATATATATATATATATATATATATATATATATATATATATATATATATATATATATATAGTATATTACACTTAGTAATGGGTCAGTAACAGCAAACATAAAAAAACAAATATTAAACATAGTAATGGGTCATAATATAAATCCCCCCAAAAAGATTAAAACTACTAAACGATGTATATATGAAAACAAAGGTATAAAATCACTTCGTTGACTGATACGTTTATTGAAAGCCTCAACAAACGTCACACTCAATTTTGCAACATGAACCCCTTCGCCCATACGTGTTCTAGAAATCTCAACAAAATCCTGTAGATTCACAAAGTACGGAGATAAAACGTCCACCAGCATTCACTCTTAACTAACCGAATCACCTAAACGAAAAGGGAAAGCTATAAACAGAAACTAAACCTCATTCAGAGCAGGTTGTTTCGACTGAACAGATGAACAAATGACCTTCACCGAACTTGATCTTGATAAGGGGAGCAAGCATGCAAGTACCGAGCAGGCAAAACCCGCTGTGGCCCAACGAGTTTAACCTCGTTTATTGACTAATCAGTTCTTGGTGCCGTCCACCGCCGAGAATGGCCGTCTAAAATTACAAAACTAACCGGGGAGGCTTTGATCTGTTTAGATCAGCGACCCGAATCGTATTCGATTTAGGGTTTCTGGGAGAAAATGGCAAAGAAAATGAACGCATACGTTCGTCATAAGGGGTTAACTTTCTTTTTAATGGCGCCCACGAACAGGGTAATTATGCCTTCAGCAAACAAGATGGTATTTTGTCTAAGGTTCCAGTGGTCTTTATATTGAAGAGTATTCATGCTATTGACTTTAATTGTACATAATGAATCAGTCTGTAGTTATAACCATAAAGAAAATGGCTGTTTTTTTCCTTATCGTCGAGAATACTTAGTTAATTCTTGGAACAATTAAACAAACAGATGCGTTCGGTGTTTAGCCAAAAAAAATAATAAAATAAAATAAAAAATAAAACAAGAGTGATAGTGATAATATTACCTACTGCTGTCCTCACACAAATATATGATAACCAGCACAGATTATACTTATGTCCTATATCTGATATGAATTACGAGACTAAGTATGTTTTACTTTTTATAAAAATCGTGCATATTTTTCTACTGCTTAATTCTGTGTTCCCCATGAAAAACATACAAAAATATTCAGCTTACTTTGACACGCTAAACCACAAATACCTTCTTTAATGCGAAGGGCAAACAAAGATCAAGGACTGTCTTTAACGGAGAAGCACCTCGCCTCGTCTGGAATTCGGCAAACGATCAGTACTAATCGGTTCAGACACCTGAACCCTTAGCGCACATATATACATTAGCGCGCACAATCCATCCACACATGCAAAAACAGTTTTCATTTGGAGTCACATACGAAGGCAAACGAACCATGAACGCGCACTCTCAAGCCTTCTGTCGTTAAAAAAAAAAAATTCACAAACAAAGCGGAAAGCATTACCAAAGCAGCCAGCCATATATAATAATGATTAATAAAGTGCAATTCTTGCTGACGTTCGTATACTTTCGGTTAAAACGACAGGATTAATGATTCCACTTCGCCTCGTCTTCACAGCAAACCACTTGAGTTGTATGTAAGCGACAAGCTCTCCTAGCTTTCAGAACGCTTCCAT
Source organism: Macrobrachium rosenbergii (assembly GCF_040412425.1). NCBI lineage: Eukaryota > Metazoa > Arthropoda > Malacostraca > Decapoda > Palaemonidae > Macrobrachium > Macrobrachium rosenbergii. The sequence goes on from NC_089781.1 coordinate 23,232,590, forward strand.
TCAGTATTCACCTTGACGAATGCGACCACGAAATACAAAAAGACACTTCTATGATTCTCGTCTCCGCGTGGCAAAAACCAGAAGACAAGAAGAGGTCGATCAGCTGTCCGCAACTGAAAGGACAGACTCGGAAGGCCCCTTTCTTATACTCAAACGGGCCACATCGCCTTGGCCCATGGGGTCGAGGGGCGGTCGACGAGCCGGAGAAAGGGGAGGCGCAAAGGAGAGGCCGTGTCCTCCTGGAGGCGGTGCCTTTGCTTGGCATTGGACAAGGTGGTCAATAACACTGATTGCTGGCAATTGACCCCCGGGGTCTTCGTGGGGTAGTCGTACCCCTCCCCCCACCCACCTTCCCTCATCCCGTGTAACCCCACAGGTGAGATGTTGCCGTCACTGGTGATGATAAAAAAAAATGGGAGGAATAATAGTCGAGATGAAAAGGCTTACGTTGTGCCTTTAGGGATACGTGACATCATCCGCTCTTCTTTTCCCTGCTTTGGCCTTCGCCTGCAGGAAATGGCCTGCGTTAATTTGCAGGCGATGAGTCTGTTTCACCTTCAGTTCAGGGCGATAATGACTTCTCCGTGGCTCTGGTCTGGTTTTGTTTAAAAATACTGATTTTGTCTCTATATGAAGAGAGAGGGTGAGAATCCATGACCAGATATCTTCCTCTTTCAAGTTTTCGATCTAAACTGAAGTCATAATTCACTGAAGCAAATGTTTAATTGATCAAAAATGTCTCAATTTGATCTTACTTAGTAGAAATTAAATCATTTACTGATGACATGCAGGTTTCCATGAGGAGTTTGTACTGACGTTATTCTTTGCGTACACTAAACGTCTTGTATTACTTGACGTCCTGAGACTCTCACCCCCCCGTGATCGGAAGTTATTTGTCCCTCTCCTCACCTTCTCCCCCCCCGCCCCCGGCCAACCACTTCCATCTGACGAGAGTGAATAACTACACCTTGCGAGGTCAACGAACTTATCCAACCTATAACTCAACCCAACGGGTTTGGACTGACATCTGTGATATCCAGAGAAATTTAGGTGAATTGGTGATAAAGTGTGTCCTATTGACATACACTTCTCTCTCTCTCTCTCTCCCTCACTGTGATCATACTAACGGTAACGGTATTCATTTTCTTAAACAATAAACATTAACCATTGGCGATAAAGTGTGTCCTGTTGATATACACCCGTCTCTCTCTCTCTCTCTCTCTCTCTCTCTCTCTCTCTCTCTCTCTCTCTCTCTCTCTCTTTTACTGTGATCATACCAACGGTATTCATTTTCTTAAACAACAGACATTAACCATTGGCGATAAAGTGTGTCCTGTTGACATACACCTCTCTCTCTCTCTCATTATGATCATACCAACGGTATTCATTTTCTTAAACAATAAACCGTTAACCATTCTGTCAAATGCCGAAGCTTCATGAATAAAAGGTCAACACTGCATAAATAAAATTCAAAACCTTATTGAATGTCATATGCGTGAGTGTTTCACGGATCAAGTTCGGGGAAATTCCCGTAAAAGTAAATCTTGTATTTCATTCTTGACGGAATTATGGTAACTGGGAACCCTGACATGGGTTTGTCAGTGATTGACGTCATTCAGGAGTTACCATCATCGATTTACTATTGAATGAATGACTTAATTATAATGAAAACAAGTAAAAAATGCGCCGAAGTTTCTTCGGCGCAATCGAGTTTTCTGTACAGCTTATAATCAAGGCCACCGAAAATAGCTCTATCTTTCGGTGGTCTCGATGTACTATAATGCTGTATGAGCCGCGGCCCATAAAATTCTTAACCGGCCGTGGTGGCCTGTGTTGTTGCGTTGCCAGAAGCACGATCATGGCTATCTTTAATCTTAAATAAAATAAAAACTGCTGGGGCTAGAGGGCTGTAATTTGGAATGTTTGATGATTGGAGGGTGGATGATCAACATATATATTTGCAGCCCTCTAGCCTCAGTAGTTTTTAAGATCTGAAGGCTGACAGAAAAAGTGCGGACGGACAGACAAAGCCGGCACAATAGTTTTCAGAAAACTAAAAATCAAAGGTTATTGCGGGTGGACGTATTACATACTATCTGCCTATGTTGAAAATCATTATGAAGTGATGGTTATTATAAGTAAAAGAATTTGTATCATTAACTCCAACTACGATGGTAGACTGTAGACAAATCTACCTGTTTTCTTTCGTGAGTTTGTCCGTCCACTGCAAAGTATCGAATTCGAAAGATCAGTGGATGAGAGTCACTGAAATTTTGTGGACGTATGATATGTGAGGCCCTGTAAGCTTGTTCCGTATGAATTAGGTTATTGTACTGAATAATAATAATAATAATAATAATAATAATAATAATAATAATAACGAATTTGTCAAATTCTGAGACCGATGGTGAACAAAGACTTTATTTTTTTTTGTTAGGACAGTATGCATTTTCTTAGTGCTTCTTAGTGATGATTTTCTGTGTATGTATGTGTATATGTATGTATATGTATGTAAGCATGTATGTACATGTGAATATTTTTTGAGTGCGCTTGCGTGAGAGAGATGGAAAAGTGCGAGAATATGCACTTGCTTGAATATGTTGCTGTATACTAATATGCACAAAACTGGCAGAGAGAGAGAGAGAGAGAGAGAGAGAGAGAGAGAGAGAGAGAGAGAGAGAGAGAAAATACCAAACGTTGCCTCGAAGTCCATATTAAAGCACAGTCGAACACTCAACAAGGTTAATGTGTCATGTGTGGGGTCCCATGCAATTTATTGATGTCACATTTG
>NC_089781.1:23240380-23247880 GCF_040412425.1 Macrobrachium rosenbergii
TACAGACTCCTGTAACTGTACATCTGTGGTAATAATAGCCTTTATTTAATGCATGCATCCAACCATCCATTCATGCTTGTCCATATACAGTGAGAGAGAGAGAGAGAGAGAGAGAGAGAGAGAGAGAGAGAGAGAGAGAGAGAGAGAATCTATTTCTGTTTTGCTTAACGCAACTGAATCTCCATTCATCTTATGGCCAGGCCACACTTTTTGGAGCTGAAGCCATTAGTCGAAATAATATTCTCGATTTCAGAATCATGATTCATTCTTGGTTTCTTCTTCGATTAGATTCCGTATAAGAATGCTTCCAGTCTGAAGCCGTATTCTCAATGTTCATAATATCAGACCTACTAAAGCTAGGCTGAGCACAGTTATTTGAACGCTTTGTCATTCAAGGAGGCGAGTAATTATACAGAGTGCGTTAATTAATATTAATAAGGCGTTTCAGCCAATATACACAAAGACAAATCACGGCAATAGTATGTTCCAGACATCACATGCCTCATCTTAATCTTAGACTTTTAAATATTTGTCAGGAGGAATTATCATATCGATTATTTATGCAAAACAGGTAGGAATGAACGCTTCACTGTCTATAATCATGAGAAAACTTAACAACAAGTATTACCTGAAATATACAGGTGTTTCTCACTGGGCTAATTACCTACGTGGCGCGGGGTGTAAGGTTAATTCTACCTCCGTCATGATAGGCTACGAAAGACGCCGGGGGCGGGGCGGTTGGGTCACCTGACTGAACTTTACCTTATTAATGCATTCGTTTACTTTCGTCTTTTTGGGGGAGGGGGCGGGGCAGGAAACGAAGCCTACGAAAGATGGGCGCATCGCCTCATCTATTTCCGTTTAAAGTTTAGACAGGAAGCAAAAAAAAAAAGGTGCTAAAAAACGCGGAACCGATAGAGAAAACTACTACCGACCGGGCATTTATGATTAAAAAAAAAGACGCGAGGACCACTTTTAAAATGTCAAAAGACCGTGGCATTGACCCACTCCTCCTGCTAGGTGTCTGTGGTTTGCTGGTTTGTCGTCTCCTGCGTTCGGACGACGCGAACGAAAACGAGAGGAAGGGGTGTGGCTGAACGTCAAAAAAAAAGGGAGAAAGGAGAAAAAGAAAGAAAATTAGAAAAGAAAAAAGACGAATGCAGGTGAAAAAATTACGGTTCTCTATTCGGTTCGATTCCACTTGGATATGTTGTATTTCTTGCGCTACTGTGTAAAGAATAGAACTAAAATATGATTTTTATTTTATTTGAGGTTATCACTTACATCATTATTTGTCGGCCTTGTTCAGAACCTCTCAGAGGAGCAATTCCTTTATTAACAAGCGACACATTTTCAATAGGATTAGAGCTTTCTTTCTCGAATCTCTTGATAATGACAGCTTTTACTGGAGATCCAGTGACTGAATAAAAAAAAGGACAAATGACTTTGTCAATGACAACGCACAGATATTTCATTAAATAGAATCAGAATTAGATAGCATTTATCATGTGATTAGTTCCGTTTCGAAAGTTAGGAAAATGCAGTTTTATCTTTTGAGAAGGTCAAATGGATGGCTAACAAATGTTACCTTGCTAACCTCAGAAACAAAGCACAAAAAGAGAGAGAGAGAGAGAGAGAGAGAGAGAGAGGTTAGGGAGAGAGGGAGAGAGAGAGAGAGAGAGAGAGAGAGAGAGAGAGAGGGTTGGGGAGAAGGGAAGAGAGAGAGTGACAGAGAGAGAGAGCGGGTTAGGGGAGAAGGGGAGAGAGAGAGAGAGATAGAGTGACAGAGAGAGAGAGCTGCTTTGGGGAGAGGGAGAGAGAGAGAGAGATAGAGCGGGTTAGGGGAAGAGAGAGAGAGAGAGAGAGAAAGAGAGAGAGAGAGGGGCTAAGGGAAAGAGAAGAAGAGACATTATCATAGCGAGACATAAACAACAGGTCAACATCTGAAAAATAACCTTATTTTAATCAGAGAGACATGGGTAGCTGCATACTTACTTTTCCCGTGTGCAACATCAAAAGTCAAAGGCAGTGAATTCCTCGTTAAAACCCGCCTGCGTCCAGTTCGGCTCTTTCAGTTTCGACTCTCTCTTACATTAACTTTTATTATTATATTTTAATTAATTACGACACTAAGGTTGGGGGTGGGGGATGATTTCTAATGTATCCAGGGCGTGTCCAACAGTAACCCGGACTGGATCATAAAGAATCCTTTTAGATTACACCTTATGAAGCGAACTTTTACGAGCTGCCAGGTTGAGTCACGGAGGACTGAAGGACTAACGACTTGGTCTTTTACTTTTAATTTCTGTACATCAAGATTTTTATGAATCAACAGATTTTTGCAATCATTTGACGAGAGATGATTTTAATGTGTTATAGTGAGACGGAATCGTCGTGACATTTTTTGTCCAGGAAATGAAAATGTTTTGTTTCGATGCTGCTAGCGTCTAATTTCAGTTGATTACCTTCGTGCATCTCAAATACCATTCATAATGTCATGTATCGTAAGTAAAGGTTTCAATGAGTCCGGCAAAGGCTCAAGAACGGTGACAGGTCAAAGAGGTTGCTGTGAGAGCTTGCTGAAAATGGAGAGAAGGAGAAAGCCAAGACGAATCTTTCTTTCGGCAAATGCAAATTCTCTTCGCCCTCTGGGTATGCAAGGGTATTCTTCTGCATATTCATGTCGACCGAAGACCTTAGGGGAGAGAGAGAGAGAGAGAGAGAGAGAGAGAGAGAGAGAGAGAGAGAGAGAGAGAGAGAGAGAGAGAGAGAGAAATAAGGGAAGCAGCATAAGCAGCACACGTAAGCAACTAAACAATAGGCCAGTTTTTGCAACAGGAGGAATGAAGATGCCTCAAGAATCTCTAACTGGAAGTGACATGAGCAGTTAGTTCACCTTCCCAGGAAGAGCTCGCAAAGGGAAGGCAAAGCAAAAACAAAGCAAAGAAAAGGAAAAAGAGAAAAAAAAAACAGGGCGAGGCTTACCTCGCCCGCAATCCAGCAGCGGGGAAGGTCATTCACAGCCTGGAAAGCAAATACCCCTGGGTCCTCTCCTACCCGTACCCCTTCCCCACATACCCCCACCATTTCCCCACATACTCCTACCCCTTCCCCACATACCCCTACCCCTTCCCCACATACCCCTACCCCTTCCCCGCCATCCCCTACCCTTTCCCCAACAGAGTGGGATGAGATCTTCTGCCACTATGGCAAATTCCATCTAGGGCCTGAGCTAAGGGCGATTTCTTTTCCCCGGCTTTCTTCTAGCACGCTTTCTTTCTGTGTGCTTTCACGCCCACATTAGCAAGATGACCCATCGTCTCTTGCGACCGAGATATTAAGCCGAAGAATTTGTTTTGCTTGATAATAATAATAATAATAATAATAATAATAATAATAATAATAATAATAATAATAATAATAATAGATTTTATTCTAGCATATGCCTTATGCATTAATGAATAGGTATACGAATAAATAAAAAAAAAATAGGTAAGAGTATTCAATGCTTTGCCACCAAGTAAAAGCAATCAATGAAATTTCTCTTGCAAGAAGATTGCTAAGTAGCATAACAGACGACCCTGTATGTGGCAAAAACTCACCCCAGGGGGGGGAAATATTCATGCTTTCTTCGCTGTTGTTCATGCAGGAATTCGTCTTACAAAAATGTAATGGAGATATTTTTCGTATATAACGTTATAAAAAGATGATCATATTTACTATATATATATATATATATATATATATATATATATATATATATATATATATATATATATATATATATATATATATATATATAATATATAATGATATTGGCACAGACGATTACAATCTGTTGAGACGTAATTGTGAATCAAATTTGCTGATTGGGAGTTCCCTTCTCTCTCTCTCTCTCTCTCTCTCTCTCTCTCTCTCTCTCTCTCACACACACATATTGTATATATATATATATATATATATATATATATATATATATATATATATATATATATATATATATATATATATACAGTATATATATGTATGTGTGTGTGTAATTGTCATAGCCACAATGCCCTCCTAATGTCTCGAATTCTTCACACTTTTTTTTTACACGCTTTTCACTACAAAGCCTTAGATCCAAATGCAAGGCATGTGAAGTAATTCTGATGTCCGGTAGAACTGCTTCATGTGAGAGAGAGAGAGAGAGAGAGAGAGAGAGAGAGAGAGAGAGAGAGAGAGAGAGAGAGAGAGGCAGAAGCTTCTAGTCAGCAAATTGGATTCGGAATTCCGATCTCAACAGTTTGTAAACGTCAGTGACAAAATCATCAGAGTTGAATCAGCACAAAATCCGTATCTCAGCATATTCCTTTTAATCAAACGCAGATATGTGAAAAAAAAAATCCGAAAATGCATTGAAATTACGAAAATGGACCTACGAAAATGAATTAGCTATTACACCTCTTCCATCTGAGTCCCTGTAGTTTTAGATCAAGCCAGCCTTATGCCAGCACACGATCTTCCTCTACAGGTCAGCCAGTAAACATCTGAGCACCAGGCGTTACTTAACCTTTCAAATACGCGAATTGGCTCCAGGAAGACACTCGACCGAATTCATGAATGAAAATAAGGGCGCGTTACTTCACAGAGTTACTAGAGTGGAAAAAAAAATCTATGACTACTTTAGCAAGCGTCAAGGAAGTGATGGTTTTAAAGCCAAATTACCATGTATTTACTTCCGTGACGGTAGAATATGTTATTCAAATAGCCGGCAGCAGGGACGTTTTAGAAGACGCGCGCGCTCGCTGGTTGCGTAAGAAAGCGTACGAGCATCAAGGAGAATTGCGAATGACGCTTATCAGCACATAAGTGAGCGTGGCCGTGGAATCAGTTGTATCAGCGCCTCCGCCGCGGATGTTACAATTTGATCTTGAGTTTTGGGGTTCGTTAATCTGTTCGTGTCATTACGGTAAGCAAGGTGTATATTCTCTAGGCCAGTGGTTCTGAACCTTTCATTACCACGCCCCCTGTAACAATTGGTCCTTCCTCCACGCCCCCCTTGCATCTGTGAGTAAAATTCCATCCTCAGATTTAAAGGAAAATGAAAAATAAAGAGGAGTGTTTTTATTCTTTGCGGAATGAATTAGTGAGATAATTGGCACTGCTTCTTAGCGACTCTTGTTAAGAGAATAACGAATATAATTAGAGAATTTCTAATTTTTCCTTAGGGCTCGCGCCCTACTCTGGAAATTGCTGACACCCCCCTAGGTGGACGCGTCCCCAGGTTAAGAACCACTGCTCTAGCTAGACCTTGACGATAAACACTCATCAGGAGCTTCTGGGGATATTTTCTTTCGGTGCTGGTCTTGGATTAAAGTCTTAGATTAAGACTTGGTGGTGTTCAGGGTGGGAGTTTAAGTCCTAAATATCTCGTTGTATGTACGTAATTGTTTTGACATCTTTTATATATCTTACTCTTTCTCTCTGTATGTCATATACAGTATATATATATATATATATATATATATATATATATATATATATATATATATATATATATATATGTATACAGTATATATATTCACGTATATATATATATACGTATATATATATATATATATATATATATATATATATATATATATATACACCTTTATGGGATATATACTGTATATATAATATATATATATATATATATATATATATATATATATATATATATATATATATATATATATATATATATATATATACATACATACATACACATACATACACACACACACACACACACACACACTTCTGTCTCTCACTTCATTTAAGACATTGGCATAACCTCCGTAAAATCCAAAGGAAATTAAATATCTCACATTACGAAGGACAGACAGGGGCAGTCAAGCAGTTCATACACAATCATTCACCTCAAGCGGAAGTTTGCGGTCACCCGTCGCTTTCTAATTTAGGTTTAATGGCACCATCGCGGGGCACGGAGCGTGAGCGAAGTCATCACAGATTATCCAAACGTCATCAACGAATCGCCCTTGAAAAAAAAAAAAAAAAATAAAGAACTGTGGCATTGACGCCACCATCTGTTAGACATCAAGGAAAACATGACTAAAGAGGCAGACCCGAGTTAAACGACTCTCGAGGTGTTGTTATACTGGAAAGGTCAGTTGCTGTGAAACGTGTGGCCTTCGTCCGCTAAAGAAGTTCGTATCGACGGGGATCGTCTTGAGCGCGTCAGGTTCTTTCTTAATTCGAATCGTCTGTATGGAAAGGATGAATGTAAAATCATCCCCCAGCGTATATTCATATTGCTCGTTTCCTACATTCGTAGCTGTCTCATAAACCAAGCGTCTTAGTTGTTTATTTGCTTATGTTCTTGTGCTGTTGTTTGGATATCCGTTACGGGGGGAGGTGCTGTCAGTGTACCTCACGCGGCGCACTGCAAGCATTACTTAAAGTCCTTTGCAGCGTCCCTTCAGCCCCTAGCTGCAACCCCTTTCATTCTTTTTTACTGTACCTCCGTTCATATACTCGTTCTTCCATTTTACTTTCCATCCTCTTCTGACAACTGTTTTGGTCATTATTTTCAGCTCTGAATGACAGGTCCCAGCGCTTAGCCTTTGGCCTAAATTGTATATTCCAATTCGTATTTGAATATAACAGTTAGATTTAAATTTCCGTTGTCGGAAATGAGAACACTGGATGAAAATCAGTAGCAAGCAATTTAGACGAGGTCAATAATAACTTAGAATAATTATTAAGCTTAGAATAAGCTCTCCCATAAGGTCGGATAATAATCCAGCAATGACAAAAAGTTAAGTATACCTTAGTTTAACCAGACCACTGAGCTGGTTAACAGCTCTCCTTGCGTTGGCCCGAAAGATTAGATTTATTTTACGTGGCTAAGAACCAGTTGGTTGCCTAGGAACCGGACCTACAGCTTATTGTGGAATCCGAACCACATTGTAACAAGAAATGAATTTCTATCACCAGAAATAAATTCCTCTAATTCTTCACTGGCCGGTCACAGAATCGAACGGGGGCCCAGCAGAGTGCTAGCCGAGAACGGTACCCACCCGTCCAGTGAGGAACTAACAACAACAAAAGATAGTAAGGAAAGACATATCTAATGATTCCTCTTAATAATAATAAGAATAATGAGTCCCCTCCGTACCTAAAACAAAGTGCAACCAACCAGCATATCTCAGCATGTGAAGTCAGCCATGAAGGATAAGGGAATGTCTGATAACCTAGCTGTGGTCAGTGCCAATGTCACCCAAATTATTATGTAAAAAAGAAGAATAGCGAAGAACTTCCTTCATTGGAAATCACTTAAGAGATCTAATTCCTGTTTTAATAGACAAGCTGAACGAACCGGCCGGCCTTTGCATCGAAGGCGAGGATAGATCTCAAATCTTGTATCACCTTTTTGTCAGTTTTTGCTCGGTTGTAGGATCTGTTTCCACGCGCTAGGATTAAGAAGGAAGCTGCTGAGGGTTAAAAAGGAAGCTG
>NC_089781.1:23252880-23322880 GCF_040412425.1 Macrobrachium rosenbergii
TCAATAATAAGCATGTTTTTCTTTCACTAATTTTAGATTTTGAATTTTAAATCTTGAATGTTATCCATTCATTCATTTTCATTATCTCAAACAGTCACGTTTACCCTGATATAGTGATCGCTTTTTTTCGAGCAATTATTAATAGAACGTTTACGACAAACGTTAGCGAATAATTGTCGTTAATCTCTTTGAGAATCCTGTTATCAGTGATCGCCGGTTGTCGAGCAATTATTATTGGAACGTTTACGACAAACGTTAACTAATAATTGTTGTTAATCTTTTTGAGAATCCTGTTATCAGTGATCGCCGGTTGTCGAGCAATTATTATTGGTACGTTTACGACAAACGTTAACGAATAATTGTCAATAATCTCTCTGAGAGTCCTGTTTTCAGTGATCGCTGATTGTCGAGAAATTATTATTGGAACGTTTAGGACAAACGTTAGCGAATAATTGTCAATAATCTCTTTGAGAATCCTGTTTTCAGTGATCGCTGGTTGTCGAGAAATTATTATTGGAACGTTTACGACAAACGTTAACGAATAATTGTCAATAATTTCTTAAGAAAAAAAAAAATGTCGACGATGTAAGGATATCAGTCCTGCATCGTTGACGAAAAGCAAACTATAGTGCGTTCACCCCTGAAAAATGTTAAGGTGATGAGTGAGGTCAGGTTTTTTTTTATGGTGTGGTCTTTTTTATAGCATGTTTCTTTCAGGAACATATCCGATGTCAAGTGTGTTTTTCCCAAGTATGGGAGTTTATTGGGAAAAACCTGCTAAGTAACATGGTTGTTGAACCTACATGATTCATCTTTCTAGTTTACGAGTGAAAGATTGGTATTTGTGCATTCAAATCAGGTTATCTTTATTTTTTCTTACTGTAAAGCAAACTAATGTAGTCGCATGCGGAATTAAATTACTTTGATCAACTTAAATCGAATGATATTTGATAAAAGGATGAAATCTATAATGATTTCATTCGGATTCTGCTTCTAATAAACTTCAAACGAATAGAATATACTGGAAAGAAAACTAAGCAGGGGCTAAAAAATGTGGTAATTATTGTCGTGTATATATATATATATATATATATATATATATATATATATATATATACTATATATATATATATATATATATATATATATATATATATATATATATATATATATATATATATATATATATATATATATATATATATATATATATATTCATACATATCTTCACGCACACACGGGAATAACAGTGCCATATAATAAACTGAGTTTAACTGCCAAGAGGAAAATGCTTCCAAATGCTTTGGAGTAAAGGCGAGGGAGATTGAACTCCTTTTCACTTTCCTCGTGGCCATATATTATGTATACATATATATACATATATATATACATGTATATATACACACATACATATATACATGGGTAATTCCTTGGGTGCAGTGGCACTCAGGTTCCAAGTTCTTTTATGACTTGCATGGCCTAGTGGGCAGCGCCCTTGCCTTTCAATAGAAAGACTTGGGTTCGATCCTGATGTGAGTCAGAAATTTATTTCTGTTCCACACGTGATTGTGTGTTGATTATTTCTAACATATATATACATAAAAGCATATGTATATCATACATGTATTACCTGTAATAACACACGTCTTGAATTATGCCAAACGCATCTTTTTCAAAGCGCATACATCATAAACCACACTGAAAAAAAAAAAAGTACAGACTCGACCAATCTAACGTAACAGATTATCTGGACTCGAAGGCTTGCGTGACAAGCATCTGTCTAACAAGACAAAAATACACGAGGTCAGCTTATCTCGTGAGAATCGAATCCCTCTGATTATTGTTGTCGATGCTTAGAACATCTGATAAGACGTCGAATTGAATTTGGCCTTCAAGTGCAAAGTGCAACGCTCCAAGGAAGTGTACAAGGTTGTCATTTAATCTGTTAGGTTTTAGGAAGCTCTGAAATGTTTGAAAGGTTGTTGTGCCTCAGTAAATTCACTGCACTCGTTTGGCAAAACTGATTAAACTGACATCACTGTTCTTGTTTTGCGAGATTGACTACGCTGAGGCGACATCAGTTCTTCAATTCCAAGGTGTTTGTTTTTGTCAGACTGACTAAAATGAGACCACGGCACTCGTTCTGTTAGACTGCCTCAAGCGATCTGGTCTTTCTGCCTTTGTGCATTGTAATGTTCATACCTGAGCCAATTTATGTATGTCTGTATGCTTACTTGTTTGAAATGAATTCGAACGTAAATGCGGGTTTAGTTTTTATATTTAATTTCCAGTTTAGCACTTTCTCATATTTTTCTTTATGTTTTTCTCCCTTATTTATCTTGTTTGTGTTGTCTTCACGCCAAGCTTTTTTTTTTGTGAGCTAGAGCATATGCTGGCATAAGGCCAGCTTCATGTAACAGTAACAACGATGCTTTATAGCCACCTTTTCTTTAAGATTAATAATTTATTTTATGCCGACTGGTCTGAAAAGAAATAAACAAAATACCATGCCCTTTTTGGGGGGCTTAATGCACATTTTGGCATCTAGGAAAACGAGGTAATTAGATACGATGACTTGCAACCATTATGGACACTCTTAAACGTGATGCTTGTTTTGGCACCATAGCTACTGTGTCATGCACCGTTTTCTAAATGATATGTATAATTTCTTCTTCGTTCTTGTAATGTATAGTTTTCTAGGAAATGATTCAGTATACACACTCGCATTATATGTATGTATATACATATATATATATACATACAATATATATGTATATATAGATACACGAATGTATATACATAAACGTTGAGCATATGTACGTATTCTTTTAACTCTGTTCACAAAATAACAAAACAATAACTCCTTTTTTTCTGCTGTCAGTGTCCAAACCTCTTGTGAAGCAACCAGAGAGAAAAGTTCCGATTAACCTGCCTTTACCTGACCTTTCTACTTTTGTTTGCTTCTATGAAAGGCTTAGTACCTATATTCAAATTTGATATCTTCATTAATTATGAGAAAAAAGTGTTTTATAGTCAGATTCTTCATAAGCTTAGCCCAAGGGAAATAGTGTTAAAGAATTTGATTACAGAGAGAGAGAGAGAGAGAGAGAGAGAGAGAGAGAGAGAGAGAGAGAGAGAGAGAGAGAGAGAGAGAGGAAAAGCCTTGATTTTAATATGCATTTTTATTCAGCTAAATTACTCTTGTATATGCTCTACAGAAAAACTTTTGAGATGAGGCACGCATATTCACACACAAACATATATATATATATATATATATATATATATATATATATATATATATATATATATATATATATATATATATATATATATGAATGTATATAAATAACATATATTATATATATGTGTAGTGTGTGTGTGTGTGTGAATGGGCGTGCCTCATCTCAAACAGTTTTTCTGTGGAGCATATACAAGAGTAATTTAGCTGAATAAAATAATTGCATATTAAAATCAAGGCTTTTCCTCTCTCTCTCTCTCTCTCTCTCTCTCTCTCTCTCTCTCTCTCTCTCTCTGTAATCAATTTCTTTAACACTATTTCCTTGGGCTAAACTTATGAAGAATCTGACTTTAAATCACTTCTTTCTCATATTTAATGAAGAAATCAAATCTGGATTAGGTACCAAGCCTTTCATAGAAGCAAACAAAAGTAGAAAGATCAGGAAAAGGCAGGTTAATCGGGACTTTTCTCTCTGGTTGCTTCACAAGAGGTTTGAACACTGACAGCAGAAAAAAAGGAGTTATTGTTTTGTTATTTTGTGAACAGAGTTAAAAGAATATGTACATATGCTTAACGTTTGTGTATATATATTCGTGTATATATATACTATATGTATATATACACAGAGACATACACATACATATATATACAGTATATATATACATATATATATATATATATATATATATATATATATATATATATATATATATATATATATATATATATATATATATATATATATATATATATATATATATATATATATATATATATATATATATATATATATATATATATATATATATATATATATATATATATATATAAAGCTACTCATGAGTGAAAAGTTTGGCAAAATTTCTGGAAAAAATCGACCACTAGCATCATTCAAAATGTCTAAAAATTAAGAAATGAACTAAATGCAATTCAGTAAGTAAGCAGGCATCTTACTAAAAAAAAAAAAAAAAAAAAATATACTGACAATGTAACATCCATAACGACCTTCCCAAACTCCTTTACTTTCTCATGAATTAGTGACCAAACTGACCGCATTGTGGGCTTGACTCTTAAAGCTATGACTGATCGCATTGCAGGTCAACAACTTCTGCAAGCAAAGTTCTGAAAATGTCAGTTGCTTCTTCTTCTTCTTCTTCTTCTTCTTCTTCTTCTTCTTCTTCTTCTTCTTCTTCTTCTTCTTCTATGCATTCAGGGTGTGCGTTTGGGTACCTTCGTTGGAAATCCCCCAGGCTGTCAAGGAAATTCGACCTTCAGTTGTGACGGCTCCATTTTTTAACGATTTTATGGCAGTGAATTCCCAAATTTACACTTTGTTTTGCGTAGGCAGCTGGTTATCAGTCTACTTTTCTCAAGGCTTTCCACGCCAGACCTGCTTCTCGTGATATCCATTTTGTGGATTCACTAATTCTGGGTTGGTTAGCTGCAGTTTTAAGTAGTACGGTAAGCCTCATGCAAATATTGTTTCTGTTTCCAAGTACATAGATAACTCCATATAAGAACTTGCTGTGTTTTAACAGTTAATGACCATATATATATATATATATATATATATATATATATATATATATATATATATATATATATATATATATATATATATATATATATATATATATATATATATATATATATATATATATATATATATTATATATATACATATTTGATAAAATATTGTGTACATATATAATATATATATATATATATATATATATATATATATATATATATATATATATATATATATATATATATATATATATATATATATATATATATATATATATATATATATATTTTTATATATATTACCTATATAGGTTATTACATATTTGATGAAAAATATTGTGTACATACATGCGGATGTATATATATATATATATATATATATATATACATATATATATATATATATATATATATATATATATATATATATATATATATATATATATATGTGTGTGTGTGTGTGTGTTGTGTGTGTGTGTGTGCGTATACACACACACACACACACACACGCTCACATATTTGTATGTACACAATATTTTATCAAATATGAACACACATAAATATATATATATATATATATATATATATATATATATATATATATATATATATATACTGTATATATGTATATATATAGATATAGATGTGTGTATATATGTGTGCGTGTATGTCATAATATGCACAACTACAAATATACATCCGCACGTGCGAACACAAAAAAAAAAAAAAAAAAAAAAAAAAATCCCAGACCTAGCCGCCGTGCTATATTGAGCAAAAAAAAAAAAAAAAAAAAAAAAAAATCCCAGACCTAGCCGCCGTGCTATATTGAGGCCTTTGAAATCGAGATCGCCCTTTCTCGTCATATTGCCGTTCTCACTTTGCCTCCGGGAATAACCTCTGAACTCGATAACCTTAGCCAGGTAATCCTCAACCAGGCAATCACTCAATTGCAAAAATGATTCTACTTCGACTGACTCACCTTTTTACTTTATTCTTTATTCCGACCCCGAAGGGCACCCAGCGCTTTCATTTTCTTTTGTGTGTGACTCATGCGCTGTAATTTCTGTTTCCTCTCTCATTTTATTGTCTCATATTCTATTCAAGTTGCTCCGCCCGCTTCTGTTACCCGAATGACGCATTGCCTTCGCTATTTCTCTTGTCTGTTCCGTTCTGTTCACTTGTGTAACTCTTCTCGAGTTATGTCATCTGTTCTTTCAACATTTTGACGTCTCTGGTTCCCTTCGTTTCCTATTTTACCGTCTTGCCTTACCTTGTCTTTTTCATCTTTGTTTTGCATACCTGTCTTCTGTTTCTGATAACATTTTCATTCTATTCTTTCAGGTACTTATCATTTCAGGTCCCCATACTTTGCTAAATTCAATAATTCTACTTTACATTCTACAGCTATTTTATCATTCTCCTCTCCTCTCTTCTTTTTTGTCTAAATTTTTTGCTAGTCTTGGCTTTTCAGTTTTGAAATCTGTACAGCGTTCTCTCTCTCTCTCTCTCTCTCTCTCTCTCTCTCTCTCTCTCTCTCTCTCTCTCTCTCTCTCTCTCTCTCTCTCTCTCTCTCTCCAGGATCCAGGCAGATCTTCAGGACAAAACAGGATGATAATCACAATATATAAAGATTGTTTTAAACCAATAGCAATATACAATTTCTCACAATACATTTCTCTCAGAAGGTAATTACATTCTTGTTTGGAACAATAAAAGAAAGAATAGTAAATGGAATAATTGACGGTAAACGTCAACAGAAGAATTTCAAGAATATGTGAAGATTGAAGGCCGCAGGAAAACAGAGGAAAAACACCAGTATTAATGGCTGAATAAAAATGGAAATCACACCCACAGCTGTCTCTATTAATCCAGAAAACTAACCAGAAAATTCTCTGAAGGACAGTCCACGAGGGAAATAGTTGAAGAGACTTGTTCTTCACAATATGGGGCGAGGTCATTATCCAGGAAACAAGTAAGATGATAAAATTGGAACTTAGGACGCGTCAACTTTTTTTTAATGATAAACTAGTCTGTACTATTGAGACTCTACTGACCTTGTGGTTAAAACTATCGTCATCTTCGTTCCTCCGTCGCTGACAGGTAACTAAGAATCCACATGAAAATAAATACAGATTAGTATTTTTTTTCGCATTATTGTTAATGAAAGCAGAGAAATTTTACTTTCAATAATATTTCTTTACATTGTTATAATTGTTCTGGGACTGCGACTTCATTCAGTTTAATTGTGATTTCATTTAATTTGTCTGAATAATGTATTGTCATATTAATTCCCAAATTAGAACACACGAAAAATTAATTTAGAAATTTTTCTTGCACATTCAATGACAAAGATTTTTTTTCAGTAATATGCAGATATGCACGAGCCCGATATAATCCCATAATATCATTAGTGATATTTTAATGACATATTATATCATATTACATTTAGGATCTGAAAATTGAAGCAAGGGAAGGTTGAAGGAGCAAGACAGTTAGGAAGGAAAAGATTTAAAGTAACGATTTAAGGTAACGGTTGAAAAGTAAAAGGCAAAAGACGCACTTCAATGAGAACGCCATCTACGGTGCGCCACTTACGACACGCTGAAAGCAGTAACACTGCCTCTCCCACCTGTAGTCGACGGCAAGCACAAATAAATAGAGTCAAATACCTTCTTCCACGAAGTCCTATAATTTTATTTTATATATATTTTTTTTTTTGTGCTTGTTTTCAGGGTCATTCTTTTAAGAAAAATGGTTCTGAAACCCTTCGTTTTCCAAAGTTCAACTTCATCCCTTTTCGCGCTTTTGTAAAGGTTTCAAAACCACTCGATTAAATTTTATCCAGACCCCGCTTCTATTATTCCAAGGTTTCGAAACCATTCTATTTTATCCTAGCCGGACCCCCTTCTCTTATTTCAAGGTTTCGAAACCATTCTATTTTATCCCAGCGGAACCCCCTTCTATTATTTCAAGGTTTCAAAACCATTCTATTTTATCCTAGCGGAACCCCCTTCTAGTATTTTAAGGTTTCAAAACCATTCTACTCGTATTTTATCCTAGCAGAACCCCATTCTATTATTTCAAGGTTTCAAAACCATTCTATTTTATCCTAGCAGAACTCCCTTCTATTATTTCAAGGTTTCAAAACCACACTATTTAATCCTAATGGAACCCCCTTATATTATTTCAAGATTTCAAAACCACTCTATTTGATTCCAGCAGAACCCCCTTCTATTATTTCGAGGCTTCAAAACCACTCTATTTTTTACTGGTGGAACCCCCTTCTAGTATTTCAGTGTTTCGAAACCATTCTATTTTATCCTATTGGAACCCCCTTCTATTATTTCAAAGTTTCAAAACCATTCTATTTTTCCTAGCCGGACGCCCTTCTATTATCTCAAAGTTTCAAAACCATTCTATTTTATCCTAGTGGAACCCCCTTCTA
Organism: Macrobrachium rosenbergii; assembly: GCF_040412425.1. Taxonomy (NCBI): domain Eukaryota; kingdom Metazoa; phylum Arthropoda; class Malacostraca; order Decapoda; family Palaemonidae; genus Macrobrachium; species Macrobrachium rosenbergii. Next base: position 23,261,097 of record NC_089781.1, read on the forward strand.
TTATTTCAAAGTTTCGAAACCATTCTATTTTATCCTAGTGGAACCCCCTTCTATTATTTCAAAGTTTCGAAACCATTCTGTTTTATCCTAGTACAACCCCCTTCTATTATTTCAAGGTTTCGAAACCATTCTATTTTATCCTAGTAGGACCCCCTTCTATTATTTCAAGGTTTCGAAACCATTCTATTTTATTATAGTGGAACCCTCTTCTATTATTTCAAGGTTTCAAAACCATTCTATTTGATCCTAGCGGAACCTCATTCTAGTATTTCAAGGTTTCGAAACCATTCTATTTTATCCTATTGGAACTCCATTCTATTATTTTTGGTTTCGAAATAATTCTATTCTATCCTAGAGGAACCCCCTTCAATTATTTCAAGGTTTCAAAACCATTCTATTTTATCCTAGCCGGACCCCCTTCTATTATTTAAAGGTTTTGAAACCATTCTGTTTTATCCTAGTGGAACTCTCTTCTATTATTTCAAAGTTTCTAAATCATTCTATTTTATCCTTTTGGATCCCCCTTCTGTTATTTCAAGGTTTCGAAACCATTCTATTTTATCCTATTGGAACCCCTTCAATTATTTCAAGGTTTCAAAACCATTCTATTTTATCCTATTGGAACGCCATTCTATTATTTTTGGTTTCGAAATAATTCTATTCTATCCTAGCAGAACCCCCTTCTATTATTTCAAGGTTTCAAAACCAAATCCATTCTATTATTTTGTTTCCAAACCATTCTATTTTTTGTTAGTGGAACTCTCTTCTATTATTTCAAAGTTTCAAAACCATTCTGTTTTATTCTAGTACAACCCCCTTCTATTATTTCGAGGTTTCGAAACCATTCTATTTTATCCTAGCTGAACCCCTTTCTATTATTTCAAGGTTTCAAAACCATTCTATTTGATCCTAGCAGAACCCCATCTATTATTTCAAGGTTTCGAAAACATTCTATTTTATCCTAGCGGAACCCCCTTCTATTATTTCGAGGTTTCATATCCATTCTATTTTATCCTAGCGGAACCCCCTTCTAGTATTTTAAGGTTTCAAAACCATTCTATTTTATCCTAGCTGGACCCTGTACTGGTATTTCAAGGTTTCAAAACCACTTTATTTTATCCTAGCCAGACCACCTTCTGTTATTTCAAGGTTTCAAATCCATTCTATGTTATCCTAGCGGAACCCCCCTTCTATTATTTCAAGGTTTCAAAACCATTCTATTTTATCCTATTGGAACCTCCTTCTATTATTTCAAAGTTTCAAAACCATTCTATTTTTCCTAGCCGGACCCCCTTCTATGATCTCAAAGTTTCAAAACAATTCTATTTTATCCTAGTAGGACCCCCTTCTATTATTTCAAGGTTTCAAAACCATTCTATTTTATCCTAGTGGAACCCCCTTCTATTATTTCAAAGTTTCGAAACCATTCTATTTTATCCTAGTGGAACCCCCTTCTATTATTTCAAAGTTTCGAAACCATTCTATTTTATCCTAGTGGAACCCCCTTCTATTATTTCAATGTTTCAAAACCATTCTATTTTATCCTTTTGGAACCCCCTTCTATTATTTCAAGGTTTCGAAAACATTCTATTTTATTATAGTGGAACCCTCTTCTATTATTTCAAGGTTTCAAAACCATTCTATTTGATCCTAGCAGAACCTCCTTCTAGTATTTCAAGGTTTCGAAACCATTCTATTTTATCCTATTGGAACTCCATTCTATTATTTTTGGTTTCGAAATAATTCTAATCTATCCTAGAGGAACCCCCTTCAATTATTTCAAGGTTTCAAAACCATTCTATTTTATCCTAGCCGGACCCCCTTCTATTATTTAAAGGTTTTGAAACCATTCTGTTTTATCCTAGTGGAACTCTCTTCTATTATTTCAAAGTTTCAAAACCATTCTATTTTATCCTTTTGGACCCCCCTTCTATTATTTCAAGGTTTCGAAACCATTCTATTTTATCCTATTGGAACCCCTTCAATTATTTCAAGGTTTCAAAACCATTCTATTTTATCCTATTGGAACTCCATTCTATTATTTTTGGTTTCGAAATAATTCTATTCTATCCTAGCAGAACCCCCTTCTATTATTTCAAGGTTTCAAAACCATTCTATTTTATCCTAGCTGGACCCCCTTCTATTATTTCAATGTTTCCAAACCATTCTATTTTTTGCTAGTGGAACTCTCTTCTATTATTTCATAGTTTCAAAACCATTCTGTTTTATTCTAGTACAACCTCCTTCTATTATTTCGAGGTTTCGAAACCATTCTATTTTATCCTAGCTGAACCCCTTTCTATTATTTCAAGGTTTCAAAACCATTCTATTTGATTCTAGCAGAACCCCTTCTATTATTTCAAGGTTTCGAAACCATTCTATTTTATCCTAGCGGAACCCCCTTCTATTATTTCGAGGTTTCATATCCATTCTATTTTATCCTAGCGGAACCCCCTTCTAGTATTTTAAGGTTTCAAAACCATTCTATTTTATCCTAGCTGGACCCTGTACTGGTATTTCAAGGTTTCGAAACCATTTTATTTTATCCTAGCCAGAACACCTTCTGTTATTTCAAGGTTTCAAATCCATTCTATGTTATCCTAGCGGAACCCCCCTTCTATTATTTCAAGGTTTCAAAATCATTCTATGTTATCCTAGCGGAACCCCATTCCATTATTTCAATGTTTCAAAACCATTCTATGTTATCCTAGCGGAACCCCCCTTCTATCATTTCAAGCTTTCAAAACCATTTTATTTAATCTTAGCGGAGCCCCCTATAATATTTCAAGGTTTCCAAACCATTCTATTTCCTCCTAGTGGAACCGCCTTCTATTATTTCAAGGTTTCAAAACAATTCTATATTATCCTAGGTGGACCCCCTACTCGTATTTCAAGGTTTCGAAACCATTCTATTTTATCCTAGCGGAACCCCATTCTATTATTTCAATGTTTCAAAACCATTCTATTTTATCCTAGCAGAATCCCATTCTATCATTTCAATGTTTCAAAACCATTCTATTTGATCCTAGTGGAAACCCCATTCTATTATTTCAAGGTTTCAAAACCATTCTATTTTATTCTAATAGAACCCCCTTCTATTATTTCAGGGTTTCAAAACCATTCTATTTTATCCTAGCGGAACCCCCTTCTAATATTTCAAGGTTTCCAAACCATTCTATTTCATCCTAGTAGAACCACCTATTATTTCAAAGTTTCGAAACCATTCTATTTTATCCTAGAGGAACCCCATTCTATTATTTCAAGGTTTCAAAACCATTCTAGTCGATCATAGTAGAACTCCCCTCTATTGTTTCAAAGTTTCAAAACCATTCTATTTTATCCTAGTAGAATCCCGTTCTATTTTTTCGTGGTTCTAAACCATTCAGCTTTATCCTAGCCGGACCACCTTCTATTATTTCAAGGTTTCAAAACCATTCGACTTTATCTTACCCGGACTCCATTTTATTATTTCAAGGTTCTAAACCATTCGACTTTATCCCAGCCGGACCTGTTCCCATTCCTTGTGAAGGTTTCTAAACCCCTTGAACTTTATCCTGCATCTTCGATTTATTAAAGTCTTTGCTCTTGAAATCTTTAAAGTTCGGGAATACCCCTATGTGGGGCTATATTTCCACACCAACACTTTCAGGAGCGGACCTGACATTTATCGGAATTCTGTGCAAATGTTACGTAGCCCTCACAAATGCCAAGTCTGTTTCAGTATGTACATGAGGGCAAGCAATGAGAATAGGTTAAAGAAGAGAGAGAGAAAAAAAAAGAGAGAGAGAAATGTTACTAGTATATTTGGAGTCTATTTCAGCCTATGATGGAAGCAAAAAAAAAAATGAAAAAAGAAGATTTAATGGCATAATGAAAAAGAAAAATAAAACTGGGGAATAGACATGAAGGATTGAAATACCGAAGGGAATTTTACATCGCAATGTTTCCCCCATTAATTAATGAACCGTACTTTTGCGTCGGTGGCTGTGTGACCTTTGCACTCTTTTCAGCCAAATTGTTCCTTAAATTCCACCCCCGCTAATATAACTGTCCGACTCCGAGCGCGCGATTGGCATGAATGGAATTCCAAGAAAAAAATCATGACAATGTTCTCTTTTCAGTTGTTGTTCCAGTTGCGTTTTTGTTTTTTTTTTTTGGCATTTGCTCTTTACTTCGAGCTGCCTTTTTTTTATATTATTTATCTCCATTGCTGTTTGCTTTTGTTCATTTTCATTCACTCATCCAGCGATATTAAATTTTCATTTAATCATTCTTCTTTTATCGTTCGTCATCTGTTTTCCTGTATTCACTCTGTATTGTGTCGAGTATTCTCTTATTTAATCTAATGTACATTTACGTGTTTTTCAGTTTCATTTCCTATTCATTGTGTAATAAAGCTCCTGACATTTCCCACATGCTTTGCCCATTAATTCTTTCTTTTTTTCTTTTGTTATTCAACTCAGAATTACCTAATCTATTTTCTTCCATCGTATGCGACTGATCCACCTAACGCCTGAAGGGCGATTTGATCCGCCCCTTAACCCCTTACTCGTGGGGGTTTGGGGGTATTCGCTCAAGGGCCCTGGTCTTGATATAGGACTCTGAAGGATACCGAAGGACTTCCATTGTCGAATATGCCCCTAACAGTAATCATTTGAGCATTCCTCCCCTCAAGGAGCCATGTGCATCGGGAAAAACTTCCTTTGGCGATGCAAAGGTCGAGATCTTTTTTTTTTTTCTTTTTGTTCCTTTTTTGTTTCTTTCTTGTTTACGTTTCGCCGGTGTCAGTTAGTAGTTAATGAGAGATAGTAGTTAATGAGAGATATTGCCCGTATGTGTAAATTTGTTATTTTTATTCTTGTATAGAAAGATGCGTTGTCATCCTATGTCGTTTGATCTAAGAATGTCGTCAAATTTATCTCCACATTCCAGTGCAATTCATCACATATTCTGTGATTAATCTTCTTGGCTTCCATGTACCAACAAGACGTCGCTCTTGTTCAGATTCGCTTTCAACTTTCTCCTCTTTGGAAAAGGTTCCAGTTCTTTCACTGGTACCCACAATTTTGTTCACCGTCATCAATCAACGTTGCTTCATTTCCACACTTCATTTAAAGTGTCTTTTCTTGTCTCACAAATTTTTCTTACACTTTTCATTTATTTGACCTTTTTCCATCGCTTACTCGATCTCTAAAAAAAATATTAAGGAGCCAAGAAAACTTAAATTACCCTTATCTCAAATCTATTTTTACGCCAAACCAGTCACTCTAGTACCTGTGTAATCTAACACGCTTCTCGCTTTCATCATAAAGAGAATTCAACGCCCTCGTATTATGTATTATGTACATTCATATTTACGCATATCTGTATCCTTAAGAACACACCTTTCTTTATGGCCACAAGTCGTTCGTTTTCTCAATTACTTTCCTGAGAATGTTGAGGCCCCGTCAAAACAGCCTACCTGTGATATGATTTATTGCTTCTTCCAAGCAGAGGAATCTCATTTTTAACCAGTGCCTACTGCATCTCAGTGCAGTGATTAGGTCAAGTGAAGCATGTACGGGAAACGAACCAAAACACATAAATTTGGACAAAGGACACGTCCAGCCGCAAACAAGCTCGCCCAAAAACTGTTTATAAATAGGAGTCGATCAAGGACCAAGAGCTGTGCTGACGTAAGAAGGTCAACTCGGGCTAACAAAGAACGAGAACAACAAGATTCGATGATTCTGCGTTCAGTACTCATTTTCCCTAAACGATTCTGCTTAATACTGACCAGTTCATACGCCATTTGTATCTTTCTTTATATATAATTATTCGTCTTTTGTTTTCTTCCCTTGTCTGTTTTTATACCTATAGCATATATATATATATATATATATATATATATATATATATATATATATATATATATATGTGTGTGTGTATATATATATGTATATATGTGTGTGCATATGCAAGTGTGTGTATGTGTGTATTATTTACTTGCTCCCAAGTACTGACATCACCCAAGATCAGTCTTATAACGAACGAGCAGAGTGTATGAAATGTATAAAAATACACATACATGAACTATGTTGAAGCTATGCATTAACGACATGTGTTAAACCTAAGATCATATATCTTCCTTTCATATCTAATTCGTGGGTTCGAGCTATGTCAACTGGAGTTCAATGCGTTGTCCATGAAAATGTATGAAAATGCGTATGTTTATTTAGCTGCATTTACAGTTTTAATTGTAAAAATAAATACGCTGAAAATTTTATATAGCATGGTTTCAAGTGTTCTAGTTGAGATGAGTTTTTTGATTCTAAAGATTTATATGTCCATTTTGATGTACTTTTGTTTGACCATATCCAAGAGCTTGTAATTTTAATTGTATTATGTTGTGGTCAGTAAACTTCTATCTATCTATCTATCTATCTATCTATCTATGTAGAATCAGAGCTAATATTGGTCTGGTGGCTGAAGGTGGAAAATTAAACAATTTCCTTGGAATTTTTCCGGAGGTTATATACCAGACGTTTCTGAACTTACTTCCTAAATTCGGGTTCCTTTTGAAACTTCTCCCAGTAGGAGGGTAGTGTCGTCAGTGCACCTCGTGCGGTGCACTGTAGGCATTACTTAAGGTTCTTTGCAGCGTGCCTTTGGCCCGTAGCTGCAATCCCTTTCGTTTCTTTTACTGTACCTCCTGTCATATTCTCTTTCTTCCAGCTTACTTTCCATCCTCTTCTAACAACTGATTCATAGTGCAAACTGCGGGGTTTTACTCCTGTTACACCTATCAAACTGTCAATTTCCATTTGAGCGCTGAATGACCTCATAGGTCCCAGCACTTGGCCTCTGGCCTAAATTCTATAATCAGTCATTCAGTCATTTTGAAACTTCCTTTTCATAATCAGATTTTATCTTTTTAATCCTCTGACAAAAGTAATGGAAAACATCGACAGATTTGGTCAGGTTAGTGGACAGCTGTGCGTGATCTTCACCCGTACGTCAGAATGTTCGCTAGAGCAGAAGTTGTCATTAGCTCTAATGATACGCCTGCGAAACCCTGCTTCATCCCTTGAGCGTTCTTACGCTTAAGCGCGCGTGCGCGCATTCGTGTCTACATGCCACTTGTGGTTACCTCTCAGAATCAGCACCGAGACGTAGAGCGATGAAAGGAAGAATCTCTCCTTGACAAAACTACCTTATACGTGAGGGTGTTTGATGTATATGCCAGTTTTATTTCGATTTTCTTCACAGTTTTCTGAATCTGTGGGGTACAAAATGCGTTTTTTATGAGCTTCTCTCTATCAAAACTACCTTATACACAAGTATGTATTTGATGTATATGTTATTTCGATTTACTACACCGTTTACTGAATCTGTGGGGTTCAAAATGCATTTTCTACAATCTCGTGTATAAATGTGGATGAAATAATTCGGGGTCTGCGGACGCGACTTCAAAGCGAATCTTGCCAATAGCTGAAAATGCGTCATATAACCTTAGGAATAAACACTGTTATTTAGCCAATATTAGCTGACTTCAGACAGTCAGTTGGTTAAAAAGTTAAGTATACCTTAGTTTAACCAGACCACTGAGCTGATTAACAGCTCTCCTAGGGCTGGCCCGAAGGATTAGACTTATTTTACGTGGCTAAGGACCAATTGGTTACTTAGCAACGGGGCCTACAGCTTATTGTGGAATCCGAACCACATTATAGCGAGAAATGAATTTCTATCACTAGAAATAAATTCCTCTAATTCTTCATTGGTCGGCCGGAGACTCGAACTCGGGCCTAGCGAGTGCTGGCCCACAACTCTACCGACTCGCCCGACGAGTCAGTTGGTGTTACAATTATATCTTTAACTAAGACTATGCCAGCCATCAGATGTATCTATAAAAGACTATAGTCAGCTGAGTTACTCAATCCCGGATAAAAGATATGGGCTGAGAGCAGAAAGACAGCCCCAGTTGCAAAACTAATGAATAATTAAATAATTATGCAACTGAGTTGTTGAATAGGTTTACAGTATATCACAATGGCGTTACAAAAGCACAGGTCAACGAATATGCTAATGACTATTTCTAAGACCCACTGAAAAGAATATTATTAAGCACTGAGTATCCTTCAGCCATAACACATCTTCATTATCTATGAATTTTTTTTTTTTTGAATAATAAACATTACAAAATAACTTCCTGAATTTTTTTCGTGCATGATAAACAGAATACAAAATAACTTCCTGGATACAGATTACAGGCATTTCTGTAACGCGGTTAATTTATCATGGCCTCGTCTCATTCACCTCGAGAATAGACATTCCGGACCTTCATTTCCTGTAAAGAATAATAATAATAATAATAATAATAATAATAATAACAATAATAATAATAATAATAATAAAAATAAATCGAAATAAGAAGGATGGGGAATATGCGGGTGGAAATTGTACCCATAATCATAGGAACACTAGGCACGATCCCAAGATCCCTGAAAAGGAACCTGGGAAAACCAGATGCCGAAGTAGCTCCAGGACTCATGCAGAAGAGTGTGCTACCAGAAACAGCGCACATGGTGAGAAAAGTGATGGATTCCTAAGGAGGCAGGATGCAACCCGGAACCCGACATTATAGAAATCACCCAGTCGAATAGGATGACTGTGATAGACCAAAAAAATAAATAAATAAATAAAAATAAATAAATAAATAATAATAATAAATAATAATAATTGAGGCACTTGAGGTATAAGTACCACGAACAACGTTTTATCAGACTTGAATATAATAACTTAGCTAAAATACTAAAACGATAATAATTCTAATGAGAATCATAAATTAACTTATGCATGAACCGGGAAAGCTTTCGAGTGAAACTGACTATGTTGCAACGCAGAACAACAATTTATTTATTTATTTATTTGTTTATTTATTTATTTATCTATTTATTTATTTATTTATTTATATATTCCTTTATTCATTTATTTGTGTTATCCTTCATCGCGACTTGAGGGGTAATCTAAGATGTTAATACAATATACATTTGTCATCTGCTTTCGTTACTCATGTATACATACAGCGAGGTTACAGTTAGCCTCTTGAACTCGCGGCTCTTTGCCATTTCACAAGGTTTCCGCTCTCATTGGCGTGGGCTGTATACCTCAGAACTATTGCACTTGCCTCCAAGGACGATTGAGTAAAGGATATGGATATATATATATATATATATATATATATATATATATATATATATATATATATATATATATATATATATATATATAAAGGCTAAAGCCAGTAGTTATACGTGAAACATCCTTTATTCAGAGTAATTGTCTCCATCGTCAGGTCTGACAACAACAAAAAAAAAACAGAAAGAAAAACTAAAAAATATCACTAAGTCATAAACGACCATTGGAATACAGTAATATTGCACAAAAGGTTACATAAAAACCGGTAATCTACAAGCTTAAAAAACGAAAACAAAGCAATGCTAAAGCAAATAAATATCTACAACATGAAGGCATACACATACACACGCTAAAAATTAAAAACACAGCATCTCCTTGGACCTCGATGCTACTGAGGGAAGGTTTCAATTTCAAAGCGTAAAGGCTTTCCCCTATTGACAGCTCCACGGGAGCCACTCGAGTAGATCACTCTGTCAGAACAGACTTAAGCAAAACCACCATTCAGTGCCACTCTTGATCACGCAGAAAACAGCGATCACCGTTTATGCTTAGACTCATTCTGCGTTTTCTCTATCCGAGTGGCTCCCATAGAGCTGGCAATACTGCTCTAAAATGGAAGACTGCAGTATCTGCAAAATATATAAAGCTGAGAAAAATGGTAGATACTCCCTTGCCTTACTACTGAATTTACAGGTACTGCAAATGGGACCACCCTAAATACTCGTGGAAAGCACTGAAGAATCATTCTGAAACTGTAGTAACTTGTGTATTAGTGTTTCAAGAGCCCAACAGGTGGCATATCTCAATTTCGAAAATTTTGCAGATACTGCAGTTTTCCATTTTAGGGCAGAATTGTGGAAAGCCTTTACTCTTTGAAATTGAAACCTTCCCTCAGTAGCAAAGAGAGGTCCACGGAGATGCTGTGTTTTTAATTTTTAGTGTGTGTACCTGTATGCCTTCATGTTGCAGGCATTTGTTTGTTTTTAACATTACTCTTTCGTTTTTTATGCTTGTACAGTACCAGTTTTTATATAAAATTTTGTGTAACATTATTCTATTCCACTGATCGTTTATGATTTAGTGATTTTTCAGTTTTTCTTTCTGTGTTTTTTGTTGTCAGACCTGATGATGGACACAGTTACTCCGAAACCGGAAGTCATAACTGAATAAAGGATGTTTTATACACAAGTACTGGTTTTAATTTTTCTATCAAGACCCCGCTTTTCACGGGATAAATCGGTTGCAATATATATATATATATAATATATATATATATATATATATATATATATATATATATATATATATATATATATATATAGAGGCATGTGTGTGTGTGTGCATGTGTGTTTGTGCTCGTGTGTACTGAAAGTCAAACTGGAATGAAATCATAATCTTCAGCTGAGCTTACCAAATCTTAACCATAATTTTACTGTTCCTGAAAGTCATAACAAAGCATACTTTCCAGAGGCAATAAAAGGATAAGACCAGACAATAATTCTCAGTCAGTCAAACAAAGTTTCCCCTCCTACTTACCATCAGCTTTCTTTTTAAGACAATCTCGCCTGAGGCGCTGCTGTCGTCTTAAAAATCTTTTAAGATTTCTTGTCGAATAACGAACCCTAAATCTTTCACTCGTGACAGGAGAAAGACTTTAGAAAGTATCTATGAAACTTTCCTTTTTATTTTCTTGTTTTTTTATCAAGGGGAAAGCAACAACTCAAGAAAGAAAATAGAAATGACAAAGTTGAGGTCTGTAGATGGAAAAGGCAGTAGAAGGAACATTGAAGAACTAAATAACAGAGAAGTTATCAGTATTATGACAGCAAAATTAAACCTGTTAGATCCAGAAGAAAGTTACGGAAACAGCAATGACGATAGGTTATTTTAGTTGTGCAGAAAGGCTGTTGTCATCACGGGACATTTGTTTAGCTGTAGAGAATTAAAAAAAACTGAGCAGGTGTTACAGGAAAAATCATCAAACGAAGTAAAACAAAATGTGAGACAGACATTGGAGATAAGAAGCAAATAAAAAACAGGTAGTGCTGTTTGTGTAGAAGGTAACTGATGATGATGGACTCACTGCAGATTGCAGGGTCGTGCGCCTACGCTATGCTGTTGGCCCTCAATCAAACCGTTGTGGAGAGAGCAACGAGGAACCAGGACCAGGTAACAGGAATGTAAACAAACCTGACGGCAGCTTAAGCCACCCCCGCCCCCTCGACAGGACTCTCCGAATGTAAAGTCGCCATCAGCTCTGCAAAAGTTCACATGAATATATTTCTTTTTTCCCCGTGTTATCTTAGCGTGTCTGGTGAGATATTGTGGCCGTTGCGTCAACCATGTTGCCGTTCTCTGGACAGTCATTCACCGTCTTTAGAACAAAGAGAGAAAGAGAGACATCGCCTTGCAAGCTCTCCTGAGAAAGTTTATTTTCATCAGAAGACATTGCTGTATTCTGGAATTTCCTTCTCTGTTCGACTCTATTGTTCAGCATCGTTCGTACCGACTCTTCCAATTTTCACAACTTTGTTCTACGTAGTTTTTCACAAACCAGTGAAAGCAATTGTTAAAATAATAAACCCGTGTAACACACTCAAATACAAAGCACTAAACTATCCGCGCTTGAAAGTGCTGACGCATGCGTCCCTAGTAGCTTAGATGCAAGGGCATTTTCATAAAAATATCTGTAACCTGATTTATCCGGCTCTCTCATCTCGACCCAGATAATCTGGCTTTCACAGAGGATACCCCAATCGACAACCCTCGACTTGACCACAGAGGAGTTCGGCACAGCCTAAAATCGGCGGGGAGAAACTATGCAGAAAAATTATCATTGTCATACATCCCCAAAACGAGATTTTCGCTTCTGAATTCAGGAGGAAGAGCCAAGCACCGCAGCTTTCCTTTTAGAAAGTCTCGTGTGGGTTGTCCCGCTTCTCCGTAAGAGGCCAAACTTTCATCGCTTTCGCCTGCTGTCCAGGAAGACAGAAGTCTGTCCTTCTCCAAGTTATTTTGTGTGCTTTTGGGAGCTCGGGGCTCTTTTAATATATGGGTGAAAATGATCCTGTCTGAACGATTGCAGGAGAGAGAGAGAGAGAGAGAGAGAGAGAGAGAGAGAGAGAGAGAGAGAGAGAGAGAGAGAGAGAGAGGGAAGCCTTTTAATGTGTAGGCAAAAGCTGACATGTATTTCGTACATTTGAAATTTGCTCACTCATGAATAGAAAAAGCCATCTTTGAAAATTAAAAAATAAAAACCCTGGGAGTCAGATGGGAGTGGCAATCGGTTACACTGAAATCTATAAAGCAGAGTGAGTAAAGGATAATTATTATAGTACTGTCAGTTGACTGCAATGTGATTATGTTTTTGAAGTTGTTACTTCGTTGTAGCGTTGTTTATATTGCTGCTCCGTAGACCTCCCTAAGATTAATAGTTCTTTTATTATGTCAAGTAAATTATCTAAGGTCCCTGGTTACAGACGCACCAGTTGACACACACACACACAAAAGAAAAAATCGATCATCCACAGGGACCGGCTTCAGAAAAGATTAAAACAGGTCACTGCCTAAGCCATGGCTTAATTCTTGAATCAAGAATGAACCCTGCTTGCAAATATATATATATATATATATATATATATATATATATATATATATATATATATATATATATATATATATATATATTTATATATATATATATATTTATATATATATATATATATATATATATATATATATATATAAATATATACATACATATACATCTATATATACAGATTTATATATATTGTATTCCTGTATATATGTATGCTTTTCCAGAGCCTTTGCAAGGTGACCATTTCCATAGCATTTGGCAAGCTCCATCCATCCTGCTTTTAAGTCTGCATTGTCCTTTGAGCAAGTGACGACGCCAGTTGCGTAAACCAATAAATAAGAATAGCAACCACTTTGCACCGTCATGCTCCTCTGGAGCCGCCATTACACGGTGTCTTCACGCTAGACAGGAGTCTTTCCAAAATATCCTTGAATACCGAGTTGATGTTATCTTGCATTTATTATCTTGTATTTGCTTTTTCTTCTCCTATGTCTTCTTCTTTTGATGGATAACTTTGCTGGAAAATGCTCAGCATTCGTTTGCTTAAAGGGAGGTATGTGGTTTTATTCTAACACACGAGTTCACATTAGTTCATGTGTGTATATTTTTTTTACTCTTAATTCAGGTTGTTGCTCGTTCGTCACAATATCGTTTTTTAGATGATGACAGTATTTGTAGGCAAGTAATGAATACCCACTCACACAAACACACATACATATAATATATACATATATGTATATATATATACATACGTATATATTTATATATATACGTATTTATATATATATATATATATATATATATATATATTTATATATATATATACATACATATATATATAATCTTATATTATACATGTGTTGTGAGTGGTCTCGTGCAGATAAACATACATTAGAACTTTGGCCCCACCCCCGCCCCCCCAAAAAAAAAAAAAAACGCTAAATGACATTCACACCAAGGGCAAAACATCTCGTGAGGGTTAGGTAGTAGACATTACTGTCATGCTGAGGCCATTTTTTATCCCGACGTTTCATAGGATCTTTGTAACTCTATTGAAATGAAGAAAAAGAAAATAGTGAGACACCAATTTCCAATTAATCGCTGCCTCGGGTTACAGCACAGATAAATTCAGTGCTGGTGCAGGCCAACCACAGAAGAAGAAGAAGAAGAAGAAGAAGAAGAAGAAGAAGAAGAAGAAGAAGGAGGAGGAGGAGGAGGAGGAGAAGAAGAAGAAGAAGAAGAAGAAGAAGAAGAAGAAGAAGAAGAAGAAGAAGAAGAAGGAGGAGAAGAAAAGAAGAAGAAGGAAGAAGAAGAAGGAGAAGAAGGAAGAAGAAGAAGAAGAAGAAGAAGAAGAAGAAGAAGAAGAAGAAGAAGAAGAAGAAGAAGAAGAAGAAGAAGAAGAAGAAGAAGAAGAAGAAGAAGAAGAAGAAGAAGAGAAGAAGAGGAGAAGAAGAAGAAGAGGAGGAGGAGAAGAAGAAGAAGAAGAAGAAGAAGAAGAAGAAGAAGAAGAAGAAGAAGAAGAAGAAGAGGAGGAGGAGGAGGAGGAGAAGAAGAAAAGAAGAAGAAGAAGAAGAAGAAGAAGAAGAAGAAGAAGAAGAAGAAGAAGAAGAAGAAGAAGAAGAAGAAGAAGAAGAAGAAGGAGGAGGAGAAGAAGAAGAAGAAGAAGAAGAAGAAGAAGAAGAGGAAAAAGAAGAAGAAGAAGAAGAAGAAGAAGAAGAAGAAGAAGAGGAAGAAGGAGGAGAAGAAGAAGAAGAAGAAGAAGAAGAAGAAGAAGAAGACGAAGAAGATGAAGAGGAAGAAGAAGAAGAAGAAGAAGGAAAGCCGTCGGCTTTGTTGACCTTCAGCGTTCTCCATCTGTAAACTAGAAGAGCAGAATTCAAGCCTCTGAACCTGAGAGAGGAAGAAGACCAAAAAAATATGAATATAAAACACAAGTTAAGTGAAGGTGAAATATAATTAAACGGAGGAATAAAAGCAAAATGGAAAAGACAAAAGCAAGAAGAATGGTGTAAAAAGATACAAGAAAGTACAATGAAATGCAAGTTAGGTGAAGGCGTAATACAATAAAATGGAGGAATAGAAGCAAAATGGAGAAGACAAAATCAAGAAGAATAATGCAAAAAGATACAAGAAAGTACAATGAAATGCAAGTTAGGTGAAGGCGTAACACAATAAAATGGAGGAACAGAAGCAAAATGGAGAAGACAAAAGCAAGAAGAATGATGTAAAATGAAACATGAGTAAAAACCTACAAGTAAACGGGAGTGTGACGATAATGCACAGGAACAAATCCTTGCAAATGGTATCAGTTTCCGCTTTCGCCAGGTTTGGCGGAGATTTGCTATCGGAGTCGAAGGAAGTAATGACTATTATAAGTACACCTGCGGGAAATTGAACATCCAATATTCAATTACCTCCGTTTCACAACTAACTCTTAAATAAGATTAATCGTCATCCGCTCGTTTCGCCATGTATTTCAGAGTCCTCGTTAATTTGAGATGCCGTTAGTTAATATAACCTTGGTATAAATCCGTGCAGGCATAAGGCTAATTTGATATAATTACAACAAAAAGAATGGCGAAAGATACCTCATTCCTTGTGCATGGTGATTCGGGAATCATTAGAGAGTGAGGTTTCATTCGTGTCATACACACACACACACATATACATATATGTGTGAATATATGTATGTATGTATGTATGTATGTGTATATAATATATATATATATATATATATATATATATATATATATATATATATATATATATATATATATATATATATATATATACAGTATATACCCAAATGGTTGGACCTTTCTTCACCTGTCTCCGTTTTCATTACAAAACTTATTTTAATTTTACACACTTCTCACCCTCCTACCGTCTTCCATTCCTCATGTGACAAGAGAAGATGAGACAGACACACACACATACACATAGAGAGAGAGAGAGAGAGAGAGAGAGAGAGAGAGAGAGAGAGAGAGAGAGACAAATGTAAAGCTGAGAAAAAAATAACCGAATCATCAGCAGTGTCATATTTAATGAAATCAGTTGATTTAAGAGCGATAATGACAGTCTCATGTCAGGCAGCAAGGGATAATGACCAATAAATTACCAGAAGAGATGAAGTAAAAAATGGGCATCATTTACGTAATGCGTAAAAAAAAAAATGCCCAGAAGCCCCAGAGAGGGCATACTGAAGATATAGGAAAACGAATTCTAGAGCCCATCTGGCCCGAAGCTATAGGACTTGAAGTTCTGTAGATGTACTCTGTACTTCATCTGTGCGTGTCCAGTGTCGTATTTTCCCAGATAACAGCTCAGGGGTATTGGCCAAGAAAATTGTGCCCTGCAGTCACATGGGGGAAGACGGAGAAGAGCTGCCAGAGGACGTTAGCAACGACCCTGCAGAAGCCTAAGGTATTACGTAATCATTACGACTGAAGTCAAAAAGTTTTTCTTTTATCTTACCTTCGAGACTTCTTCACGTCTACGTGTTTACTGATACAGTGTCTCAAGGTCCAAGAGGAGTTTTAAGCATCTTGCTGTGGCTGGGTTATTATGCACTGCAGTAATGTCTTTATAAACAATTTTGGAGTTACCTATAGTTTAAAGGCCAGTAGTAAGTGCATTTGACCGCAACTTTCTGTAACAGTTTCACATTGACTATGATTTTCAACAAGATTTTTTTAAAGCTTTTGACAGTAACATATCTGTATTTTTAAGCAGCAACGCCACGCTTATAGTGTTATTTTTATTTATTACTTATTAAAGTAGCTTATATTTGACCATGGCAATCCACCATTTCATCAAGGAAGAAGAAGAAGAAGAAGAAGAAGAAGAAGAAGAAGAAGAAGAAGAAGAAGAAGAAGAAGAAGAATTACGGGCTGCTCTGTGAGCAAGAGCCCATGCTGGCATAAAGCCAGCTTAATCAATAACAAGAAGAAGAAGAAGATGATGATGATGCTGACGATGATGAAAATGATGATGATGATAATTACTGAAAAACTGATTTATGGACTGTTTTCCTTATTCTTAACGGACAGTTCTCTTTGCAACGTCAAATGACCTGGAACGAACGGTGGTACGGCATATTTGCTCTGAGACTGCAGCAATTGAAGGGGGCAGCGTCTCCGGGAAGGGGACTGTATTTGCCTTTCGTCGCTGCCTACCTGTTTGCCAGATAAAACGCCTCCATACTAACAACAAAGAAAAGTGCTAAGTCACCTCAACTTGCAGCGTAAAAATAAAGAAGAAGGCACACATACCTTCGGATAGCTTTTGCCTTAATGTTTTATGTGCGTGTTTTTATGTCCCTTTTTTTTTTTGCTGTTGCGATGCCGTTCATCGAGTAAAGCATTATGTAGGTTAGCAGACGAGGTAAAAAGATTGCTAATGGATTCCTTTTCTCTGTGCCTGAAGCCGCTAATTTTTTTTTTCCTTGACGCTTCTTAATCAAATAGTTTCTCTTGGTCTCCAACACGGAATTGCTGCTTTGGTGGATTGTTTTTTAAATTTTTGATATTCTGATACAATACCAGTAATTCCTCATTATAACATCGCTCGTTATTACTATTCTCCAGTGACTGTGACTTGAAAATGTAATCATACAATTTGGGGTCACAGGCACAATATAGCAATTCCATCCTAAAGTAATAATTGTTTAGGAACTTGCAATAGATTTTAGGAGTCTGTTGTTTGGGTAATGAGTCACGACAGGGCCGGGGAAGGCTTCAAACTCCAAATGTATTTTACTAGAATCTAGTCAAGTGTTTTCCTTTGCATCTACAGTAGATGGTTCCAAAGTGTAGCCAACAGAAGTATAAAATCAGCACTCGGCTGCATCAACTGAACGTGAAACTGTTGTCAGTATGATTGATAAATAATTGTTATTATGGCTCATTAAAGAATAACATTATAAGAAATTATTTATATGTATATATTGAAATAAATCTTTCCTAACTGGATGGGCTATTCAAAAGTAGAGGCATGGCTTTACTGATTTCCTTTAAAAATCATAGAGAATTTACTTGATTTTATGACACGTTTTATGAGATATATATATATATATATATATATATATATATATATATATATATATATATATATATATATATATATATATATATATATATATATATATATATGTGTGTGTATATATATATATATGTGTCTGTGAACATGTGTACATACACACACATATATATATATATATATATATATATATATATATATATATATATATATATATATATATATATATATATACATAATGGTTTTTAGAGCTTGTGATACTAATGCACTTTTTCCCAAAGCTGTTGAAGATTGTAGATGCCATAGTAGGATGAAATGCTTATAAAATGGAGGATGGGCGTCTTTCTTTGAAGCTGACTGCAATCAATCTTTTACTCCTTCAGGATACAGGGATATAAAACAACTGAATTCTTGCTTTTTTTTTTTTGTTTTGTGCGGCAATCACAGCTAGCATCAACAAAAGAGCTGCAGTTCTTTTCATGAGAAAATACTGCAATGATACTAATGCTTACACTTATTTCCTTATATTTTTCAACAATAACATTGGTTTTGTGTCTACGGACAAATCAACAGCTTTAGACAGGGATGACCATAAGTCCCAATGGTGGTAGATACACAACTCCAATGATTAGGAAACCCGTTAAATTATTCTGTTACCAATCATTGATTTTTATCTTAGTATTTTTTAAAAATTTGTTGTCCTGTTCACTATTGCAAAAATCAGTGTACATAGCTGCACAATATAACATGAGTGAAATTACTACAGTCCCCCCAGCAATTCATAGGATGCATGCGGCCTCATAAATTCTTGTCATATATATATATATATATATATATATATATATATATATATATATATATATATATATATATATATATATATATATATATATATATATATATATATATATATATATATATATATATATATATATATATATATATATATATATTACAACTCCCACTATATATATAACAATGAAGTCCATCCATTGGTTGAGTTACGTATCCCTGCATTTTCGCCACCTGGGACTGGAGGCTTTGACCCTTTGGCTGATTGCACCTTCCAAAACTGGACTATGGGGTCGTGACATCCCTACTCCAACCAGGACAAAGCAAATATAGAACCTAAATTTATGCTACCAAATTTTAAAACTTATTTCACTTTGCTTAAGTCTAATACTGTCTTGTCTACACAAACAACTCAGTATATATAATCATGGATAATCATACACAGCTTCATTATAAATTATCAATTCTCATTCAGTTCTTCCATGCCAAATCATTGTTTTATATTTTAGTGTATTTTTATATATTAGCTCAGGGTCAATCTAAAATTTTCATTTATCATAATTTATTTTAGTCATCATGAAATGAGAGAGAGAGAGAGAGAGAGAGAGAGAGAGAGAGACGCACTCTTTACTGCTAACTATTACTTACGTAATCTCTACATTCGGTCAGGTCTAGGAAAGAAGAAGAAAAGTAAACAAGTTGCAGTTTTACCAAATATTCGAGATAATATCTGTATTAAATCTTCGAAATTAATTCCCAATAAAACTTGAATTTTATTTGTTAAGCGTTTATTTAAGAATTAATAATAATTCTAAAAAAAGACGCGAAGCGTTTTTTCGTAAAATATGAAAAAGATAAACTTGTTTCTGACCAAAGTATTTCAAGGAGATCTGGCAACTTTATGCAAATCTTGTCATTTTTTATTTAAATTTAAATTTTATTTCAAGAGATATTCTTGTATTTGTGAATTATAAATAAGTATAAAGTCGCGATAAAGAGTCGTTAGTGACAAGTGGTACGTATGTAGTTTAGCCTAAACAGCTGTCAAGGTATTTTAGGTAACGGAGTCCTAAACCCTAGGCGTACCCTTGCATCTTTGGTTACGGTGAAGCTGCTGCTGTAAACAGTACACTGTAACCAGGCAGATCTTTAACCGATTTTAAGTTCAGTTAGGCTTAATCTATTCTGTTTGCTATGTAAATATGCCCATTCTGTAGCCAAGCAAATGCATCAACCACCGTAGAGCTTTTAGGCATAGGTCTGTGGTTTTCAACCTTTTTGTGCCCATGGCCCATTTTTGGCATTCCGTAAATACTCATGGCCCGCTGCCCTTCAGAACTGTGTGATGATGATAATAGAATTATTATAAAACATTTTCAGAACACTGTATTAGGCCTAGTTTTAAATTTTTATTAATGGAATTATTTATCAGAACACTTTATTACTTATACATTTTCATTTATGAAAGAAAGCGCTGGCCTGCGTTTACTGTAAATGATTTATAATTTTTTAAATACTATTTTGAAGATGTCCGTGGCATGATGCCCCCCCCTCAGAACTGCCCAAGGCCCACCAATGAGCCATGACCCACAGGTTGAAAACCACTGACCTAGGCTAGGCTAATACCATAGCTAAGAGTAGGCTCAAGGCTACTAAGCTTTCCTATGCTTTTAAAGTATTTAACAAAGTTCTAGATCATTTCAAGACTAGCTCTTATCTTATCTAGGTTAGTTGACTATGCATTATCTAGGTTAGTTGACTGTGCAGGGTAGGGAGACTGGGGTAGGCATTGGTAATTTCACCCCCTAGCAAAAACTTCCATGAAAGAAAAGTTACCCTAGTCCATGTGCCTGATGTTAAGTATTTCTTGGGGAAGGGGAGTAGGGATGCAAAGCCCTGGCCAGGTCAGGGCACAGTGCCTTAAGCCAGGTTAGGGTAGAACTAGGCAAGAGCTCCTCATTGGGTATTACTTTGGAAATTAATTTTTCTATAGTATTTTGGTTGCTTATCAAGAATTTATCATTATTTTTCATCGGTTGACTGTAATTGATCTCAGAAGTTGTACGTTGGCCATCCTGGAATGCTACTGCGCATCCGCAGTGTTATAGGGGAGCTTTTGGTAAAAAGTGGCGTTTCCTTCACCAGGGGGTCTGGGGGCCAGAGATCCCTGAGTAACTAACACAGTCTGCTAGGTTAGCTTAGATTAGGGTATGTTAGGTTAGTTTAGTTCCTTTTATAACAGGTTTCCTTAGCCAATCCCTTCTTAAACATATGGCTCCCTGAAGACTTGCGCATGCGCAGAACCATTCCACAACAACATTTACAAAACTCCGCATTCCCAAAGGGTCCCCAACCATGTTGGGTAGATATGAGGTTAATAATAATTGACCAACAATAAACAACACCACCTTCTTCATCAGCAACCATAAAAGTGTAGGAAAAATCAATTTCCAAGGTAATAGTCCGTGCAGAGCTCTTATTTAGAAATATCCAGGTTAAGAAGGTAAGTTCCGGTTAGGTCAGGGCATGACGCTCTAGTAAAGGTTACATTAATATTGTTTTCGGTTGGTCTTAGCCAGTGTCAGACCATTCCCGCCGATCTGTTTTTGATATTCAGTGTTACTTTGGGGGGTCAAGGGGGCAAAGACCCCTGGCCAGGTCGGGGCACCTACCCTTGTCTGCCTACTCTGCATCTGTTCCCATATCTATCCTCTCCTCAAGTTTACACTTGTAGGCCAATATACTATCCCAGGGCCCCATATCCTAATCTGTGTATTGAAGTTTATCTCCACTTGACAGTACCTTGGCTGGGCAGGATAGCTGAATATCCTAGGCCATTTGTAGATAGGTCGTTTTATGTAATTTTTCCATACCTGGCTGTATGAAACATTTGTAGGCTAGGTTGTTTTTTGCGTCGTGTGAACAAAATATAAGTAAATAGCACCAACAGCAATGGTTGAATAAGCCTATCCTCAAAATACAAATGATCTAGCCTATCTAATATGGTTTATGTATGTAATCACCAATAACAAAAAGGAAAAGAATAAGGTGAAAAATATGGATATGTGATGTCTAGTAATACTGTAATTATAAGGGCACACCCTAATCTAACTATATTTAACCTAAGGTCTTGTGCTGTGCTCTTCCTGTATCCCTTTAAATGTGCATAAGCTTTAAAATTAAAAAAATCAAAATTTTTATTGACAAAAAAGGCTAACAAGCTCTTTCATAAGAATTTGACAAGGACATTTGAGATCTACCAAAAGAGGTTGGAACGTTTAAATGAAAATTTGGAAGATTTGTGAAGACGTCTTACTCAAACCAGTAAAATCCAGTAATTAAATTTCCTTTCATAATCCATCAGGACAAATGCCACAATCATCATTTACCAAGCCAGTAGACCACTTATCTTTGGAACTAGCTATTTGTCTTTTTCTTTGTACTGTTTTTTGATCATCATTGTTATGGTAAATCACTGCTTTCATGTTTCACCTACCCCAGCTTTTAACACTGATGAGGAGCCACAGTGGAAAACCAATGTTTTTTCGTGCTTGGAAAAAACTGAATGCTGTACTGTAGTTCCAACAGTAGGCATGAAATACACCCAGAACACATGAGAGTACATATGGTTCGTATGTGGGTGCATCTGTGCTACATTAAAACATTTCATAAATATACATTAACACTTACAGCTTACATTCCCATAGGGGGTTAGTGCCGTCAGTGCACCTAGTGCGATGCACTGTAGGCATTATTTAAGGGTCTTGGCAGCGTCCCTTGGGCCCCTAGCTGCAACCCCTTTCATTCCTTTTACTGTACCTCCTTTCATATTCTCTTACTTCCATTGTACTTTTGACCCTCTCCTCTAGTGATTGCGAGGTTTTCCTCCTGTTACACCTTGCAAACCTTTTTTCTGTCAGTTTCCATTGCAGTGCTGAACGGCCTCATAGGTCCAGGCGCTTGACCTTTGGCCTAAATTCTATATTCAATTGTAGTCTTACTGCATGCATATCACAAACAGGTTGAAAATAAGTCAGTGACCTTAAGTGGAAAACACATCTTTGGCAAATGCTGGGTAATCATATGAAGCACTGGTTGAGACTACCAATAAGTTGTTGACTATTTGTGATGTCCGTGCAACAAGTTACTGGTGTGTATACTGTAGTGTGGATGCAGTGTCATACAGGAAAATATAGTCTAAAACTATGGTAAAGTTTTGCTGACTAATACAGCCTAACTTGACCCCACCTTGTACCCTGCCTGGCTGGTCACCCAACCTACCTAACCCTGCTTAGGATGAACCCTTTAACTTTCCTTAAATTCCTTCAATTTAAGTGTGGATAGTGGAATATTTAGGTAATCCAAGGATTTATTATTTTCTGAATTCCCATCACAATGCTCACCTCTCTCATTAAAACCATTTTTCTCTTGACATTTAAAAACAATGCCTTCAAATATCTAATCAGTTTGGCATAGTCCTGTAGAGTAGAGATGTCACTTGTGTATTAAACACTAAAACTGCCAGAACTTTTAAGGCAGAATCCCTTTGGCCCCTAGCTGCAACCCTTCATTCCTTTTATTGTACCTCCGTTCATATTCTCTTTCTTCCATCTTACTTTCCACCCTCTCCTGACAGTTGATTTATAGTGCAACTGTAAGGTTTTCCACCTGTTACACCTTTCAAACCTTTTTACTGTCAATTTCCGTTTCAGTGCTGAATGCAAAAGTGGTTTGCTCCTGAACTTTAGTTGTCATCATAGTTGATGCGAGTAATGATGATACTTGTGTTTCATATGATATCAAGATCAGAAGAGGACTTTAGTCTCATGGAATTCTTGGGGAATCATAAAATTTTAATCTACTTCCTCTTAATTGGCTGAAATCCCTCATATCATTACATGGGTATTATATAAATGATGCACCTCATTTTTCATTATTTACTTGCACAACAGATAAGCACATTATCTAAAATCATGTTACGCGTTCCATAACTTACAATGTTGAGTATGCCTAGCAGAGGGTAAGTAAAAAACTTTCATACTTGTTAACATTACCAAAAAGTATTCAGCACATGTAACATGCCCATATAGGTCTCCTGCTAAGATACCCATTGGCAGGGGTACTTCTTTCATTGTATCTGATGATAATCCCTAATTCTTATTTTTCTCCTGGTCTCATTGTTTCTGGTGCATATACTGAGTAAAATTCACTGTTTTAATTCACAGGCTGTTATTTTATTCATTATTCTATCACTTTTGTCTTTCACTTTTTGTTGCATCTGATATTTTCAGACAGCCGCATTGCACTTTGTGCCAGGTACTCCATCTATAAAAGCGTAGGTTTGTATCTTATGAAAAATACAAATTACTTATTAAGATTTGGTATTTTATCTTTGACTAGTATGCTAACTTCATTTTGTTGTTTTTTTCTTCTACCCTTCCGGAATATTTATCTCAGTCACTACTGATTAACCCTGCCCCCCTTTCCTCTCCTTTCTCTTACACTTAACCTTCTTGCCACTGCTTCCTTACTCTTAAAAGTAAAATGATCATTGTGTCAACATTTTCTGCATTCTTAATCCCCTGCTAGTCTAAACAAAGAGAGGTAATGTGGATAATTTCACTTGTTTTGGTGCTGGCCTTTTTTGCTCAGGGACTCTGCAATAAGATGAAGTGTTGTGTTGTGAAGAAAGATGTGAAATGTTCTAAAATGAAGGTTTGCATTTTTATGCAGTGTTCCTTGCTCTTAAGTGCTATATTATGAACCATGGCATTTCTCAGCAGATACCCTAAAATTTCAGGTAGAAAATATTGCTTATATGTAGAATGCTGTGTTATGTTGCCTTTGCCTATATGTAGCAAGTTATTTTAATTTTCCCTCCATTTGCAACTTTTCATTAAGTAATATGTAAGTTTATTTGATTACTGTATACTGACATTCAAATTTATTATTGTTCAGTGCATTGTGAAGTAAGGGTATGCATTTTCTCTTATAGAATATCATTTCAGGTATAAATGGCGACGGCAGATGCAAAAGTTGACCGAATCACAATAAACTGTGAGAGACATATTGATGTTGTTGCTGCAAAAAATGCTAAAGATTCTGATGGCAAAGTCTCAAAAGTTCCCTATATGAATCCACCATTAGTAAATCTGCAGACTAAGAACATACCAACTGGAAGAACTGTCAATCATGTAGTAAGAAAAGGTGTGCAACCTGAAAGAGCTGGAAGACCATTGGCCAGAAAAGAGGCTCCAGTGCAAGCTGACCTACCAGAAAGTGCGGAACCTGTGTACGGAGAGCCGGAAATGCATTTTACTCTTCGCGTAGGTGAAGCGTTAGTGAAAGCTAAAAATAAGAAACCTGATCTTGCAAGATTGGTAGAAGATAAATTGCAATCACCTACAACTGAATCAAGATACAAGAAGGAGGTAAAGAAGTGATTCTGGTGTGCGTAATGGTCCCAGTTATCACATTTGTAGCTTAGCATGATTACAGTATTCATTTTAAATATTATGGTTGTATCTTATAATTGCCAGGTAGATTTGATGCATGATGTTCAAATGCACACTTTTTGTAGCTTTTAGATGTGGTGCCAGGTTGCTAGAGATTGCAAAATGTTTGTCTGTAAATGCAAACGTTTTGTTTTTCATGAGTCTGAACGTCAAAGAGTAATTTTATATTAAAAAAAAATTATATTTCTTTGAGGTGTATGTAACCACCTGTGCCCTGTGTAATTGTAACTATAACAGCTAGGAGTCAGGTTGAAAGTTCTTAGTTTCTTCTGACCTGTGCCACCAGTGGCATTGTTTTCATGTTTGATTTCATCAAGTGGTGACATTTAGTTTTTCATTTCCTTTCTTTCATCAAACTGTAGAGCTGTGCAGTATTTACTAACTCAGAATTATTCCAATTAGAATAGTAGCAGTTCTCTGAACTTTACCCACTTTCATGGTCTCATACAATAGTGCATCCATTTATACAATCCTGTGTTCTGCATAGACATTTAAACATACTGTAGTGTGTTCGTGGCATTTCAACTGATACAACTGTTGATGTGAGTGGTAGATCTTAATTTAAAGGAGCTCTTCTTGGACAGTTCATTGGAGTAAAAATTATCAGTCTCTTTTCAATCTTTTTGTAAAATAATTGGACCTTTATTAAAGTACAGTGAAATTGTTTTTAATGTTTTTATGTTTCACAGTGAAGCACTCATCCAACTGCTGTCACATGTCTGCCAGATTTGAATTTTGTTCTAGGACATAAAGATCCTTCACAACTGTGACTGCTAGGGTGGTGAAGATCCATGATCTTCATGTTTTTTAACTACAGTATCCATACAGTAGTAAAGTATTGTTCCTGTTGGTGAAAATGTGTATTACTGGACCATTTTTAAGCAGCTGAATAAGGGGCCAATCTCCATTCTTTAGGTGGTCTTTAAGGTCACTGAAAAAGGGATCTTTAAACATGAACAATTTATAATCACCGTGAATCTAAAGACACAGTGACAACCAGTATGTTTACAGAAAGCAGTTAGGAACTTGTGATGTCCATTTAGATTTGGTTAGTAAGTCTAAAACAACTTTGACAGTGGATGAAAGTCCAAATTTTTTAAAAACTTGGAACAACATTGAATTCAGTTAGCCCAAAGGCTCCAATAATAATTTTGTAGCTTTGGTGCCTCAGGCTATTACTTGGTCTCTTCACAGTGTTTTAACTGACTGGTAGCAGAGTTGTTTTGATGTTTTTAGCAAGTTTAAACCTGTCATGTATTGTGCTCCTCACTGTATTTATTATTTTCAGTTATTTGCAGTTCCCAAATGCAAAATGTAGTAGCTGTCAGCCTTAGTAGAGATTAGAACAGATCAGCAGGTTGTGTAATCAGGGGAGATGAGGTTGAACCACAGCAAATCCCTTAATGATCAGCCAGTCTCATAGTGTGCTCCCACTCCTCGATTTTCTATGCATGGATAACTGTACCTAATGAATCTGAATATTTGATGATACTGTAAGCTTTATTTTCACATTGAAAAAGCATACCATCTGTTTCTGCCAGAAATCTTGGCTTTTGTTTGCAAGCCTTCCTACATCAGCATAGATGTTAGTGTAACATGCTTCAAATTATGTTAGTACAATATATCATGGCTAGAATATTTTTCTCCTGTGTGGATGTTATGCTGCCTCCTGGATTGACTTTAAGCTTATTTTTTTTGTAATTACATATTGCTCTAGTTGTCTGCCATGTTTTTCTCTTTTTCATGTATGGACAATCAACTTGGTAGAAGTTTCCATATCAAGTTAGTAGCGTTTTTGACTTGCCTCATAAGTGTATTGGTCAATATTGGATCTCTTTCAAGGATACCTCCCTCCCAACATGTAACCCATCTTTGAGCAAGTGATGAGTCCGATGAAAATAAGTTTATTTGTATGAAACAAAAACTGTTTAGAAGTTTTCTTCTCATATTTATAGCCTTATTTTGAACTAAAATTAACATCATTTTTTGTGTAAACATGAAGAAATTTGACGATAGTTTTATTTGTTATCCAGTTTCTGTTGGGGTTTGTAGTATTATGTGATTATTATAATTCTCCTAAGAAACACTAACCAGTAACTTTTATTCCAGGCTAGCAAAGGAGTTAGCATACCAGCTACAAAGAAAGTGTTCTCTGAACTGGTTTCTGTGGATGTAAGCGAACAAGCACTTGCTAAGGTGCTAGATGAACAGCTTCAGTTAAAGTAGGTAACCAATAACTGTAAGGTATATTTTCTAAATCTTCATAATTAGTGCAATACTTAATTGCTGTCTTCCAGTTTGAAGTGCCTTAATAAGCCTATAAAGAGCATAATTGTTGAATTGCAAACACTTCATTTCTCAGCAGATCTCATAAGATAGTTTTGTTAGAAATTATTTTAGAAATTTTTGCATGTACTTTCTATACTATTATGTGGTTTGACCAAGATGAGAGATATGTGTAAGAACAGATACTGTAATAAGTTTTAAATTCCTTTTTACTATGACTAGTGAAGGGTTTTTCCGGGTCATCTCACATGACCCATCTATGGTTGAAAGTACCCCTGTGCTTGGGTTTATTGCCAGGATTTTATGACTCATTCATTGATATCTGATGCATAGATAATTATAGTATATATCTGCCGTATTTTTCAAGGGAAAGGTCTGTCCAGTCCTCTGGAGTGACCTTTAATTTAAACCTCTCCAAGAGGGTACATCAAGAAAGGTGCCTTTTTCAACACGATTACTGTACAGTATTTTTATTTTGAACCTTCAGAAATAGGGTAATGTACAGAGTGCAAGTTCTCAGAAAGTACTGTACTGTACTTCTCTTTTTTTGAGAATCATTGAATTCAGTTAACATTGCTTAAGATCCAAATTTTCTTGTTTTTACCTATAAAACCTTTGCTTCTGTGCATAGTGAGACAGGGCTACATGCATATAGGCTAAATTGGAGCTACTGGAAAGGTGTATACATAATTAGCAGGACCCGTGAATGATGGGAGAATCCGGGAGGAAGGCTGTAAATGACTTGGATCAGGTGAAAATTAAGGTAGATAGTGCACTTGAGAGAAGAGAGAGAAAGGAACTAATCAGACATCTGACCTGCAAAGGAGGGAACGTTTGTAAATATGTGAATTACTCCATATTGCGGGTGATAACTATCTTCCTCAGACTTTGACCTGCTGAAGCAGTTATGAATGTGTAGTATCCAATGACCAGTGTTCAAGCAATGTAATCAGTAGTAGAGAGAGGTAACACCTCAAGTGATAATGTATCTTACATTTACATCAGTTGCTAGATTACTGTATTTTGATGTCGTAAAGTTAGTGTTTGATGGAGAATCAAGAGTTCGAGCCATTAATTTACTTGTGTTTTTTACATAGAAATTTTGAATTTTCATTTTGATAAGCACAAGTAATTATATTTATATAATATATGTAGCAGGTGAACCAGAAATTTTGAATTTTCATTTTGATATACACAAATAATTATGCTTACATAATATATGTAGCAGGTGAACCATATTTTTATGACGGAATAGACTACTCACTACAGCATAGTAGTTGTTGTTTACCCACGACTGATTTGTTTTACATTTGTTGTAAGAGAATACGTGAATTTGAATTTGCAGTTCATTTCCTGGACACATACACTCATTTTGGTAGGTAGTCCCGTTTAACCAAATAAATACACTCATTTTGGTAGGTAGTCCCACTTAACCAAATAACAGATTATCTTTTAATCCAATCCCATTCGTGGTATCGTTGATAATAATAGCACTTGTGACACTAGTATTTGTATGCTTTGAAATATTGATAATGTAGTATTTTAAATATGGATACCTCAAGATGTTGAGAAGGAAATGCAATTTTTTGCAGTTGATGTCACATGTGCAAGTTATATGCTGTTTCAATTATTATTAATGTTGAAATGTACATATAAGCTAGAGTAACTGAACTTTTGACGTTTATTATCAGGGCTGCTGCTGTGCATCCTCCTCTACAAGCTCAAGATCCAGAGCCTCAGATGAGTGATTACTTTAACCCAGAGGATTATGTAACAAGAGCAAGGGTTACAAGCGCCAGACGGTACCGTCCATTTAGTAGTGTTAAGCCTCAAACAGTCCAAAGAGAAGACTACCTCAAGCTATGTGATTATTTTCTGAGTTCCTCTTTCAGATGATTATTACAGATTTTATTCACAATGGTTTTTTGTTTTATTACAGGCAGTGAATATAGTGTTAAGGTTACATGTATGGTACATTTATTTATTTTGGTTAAAGATGTCCAGCAATTTCATGTATTTAAGATGTTTATAAACAAAAACAAAGCCTTATTTTATATGTATTTGAATGTTTGAAAATACACTGACTTGACACTTAAAAAATTAAATTGCTTTTCAGTAGTATGGTAACATGATCTTACATTAGTGTGTTAGGTGTCTTACGAGTGGTGGGGGCCAGGTTAGGATTCCCATGTATCAGACTCATGACAGATGAATAATAGCTTTTAAATATGGCTGAATTACAGGCTTTCAACTGGTCTCAATTTTTTTTTCATTACAGCCTTTCAACTGGTCTCAATCATTTCTCATTACAGCCTTTTGACTGGTCTCAATTATTTCTCAGTCTCTTGGTGTAAAAGGTAGTTCTAACACTATGCCCTAGGCTGCACAGGTTCTTTGAAGTCTCCTTTTGGCCTCAAGGTGCAATACTTTATCCCTTGATTCAAATCTGTTCCATGCAAATACAAACAGCTAACCAGATTGAATGAGTAATAAGTTCCTTTGGAGTTGTCAGAGGATTGCACTTATGAATGCATAATTTTTTGTTGTAATTGATTCACATTCTTTCTCCAAGGATTCCAGGCAGTTGCAAAGTTTTTAGGGTATAACTCTCTTTATTTGTAACTATGTATTTAATGATTTTCAAAGGTGAAGAGTTTTTGTTTTTTGCTCTATTGTAATTTTTATTTGGCCATAGCCCCTAAGTAGTTGTAAGACAGTGTTTTGGGGGTTATGCTACCTTTGGGTAGTGACAGTGGTGCATATCCAAGCAAATGATTGTAGTTGTGCCAAGCAACCTGAGTCACAACTCTATATCTTAACATTT
The DNA here is from genome assembly GCF_040412425.1 of Macrobrachium rosenbergii. Classification (NCBI taxonomy): domain Eukaryota; kingdom Metazoa; phylum Arthropoda; class Malacostraca; order Decapoda; family Palaemonidae; genus Macrobrachium; species Macrobrachium rosenbergii. The sequence continues at coordinate 23,291,326 of NC_089781.1, forward strand.
TGTTTTTTCATGAGGATATTTTGTTCTTTGTATTATATATTAACTACATTCTCTGCAATGTTGCTGCTTATGTGATTTTTGTTTTGTACTTTGATTGGGTAGTACAGTACTCTTCATTTGCTGCAGTATATACCAGAGGCATTACATTGTTGTAAGTGTCAGGCATATATTTAATTGGAGAAGTGTTGATAGTTGTGTCAGTAGTTAACTACCATCATAACTATCGGCACTGTAAACAAAACAACTGTAATAACGGTAAAAACTGTAGGTAATTCAAGTGAATCATTAGCGACACAACTATCGATACTGTAAGCAAAACAACTGTAATTACCATAATTAGACATTAAGATGAGTGAGCTCTCACTTTGTTACTAGCTTTATCCAGAGTACCATTATTATAAGGCAATAATATTAGACAATTTTGTTATTATACAGTGCCCTTTTAACATTGATAGATAATGTGAAGTTACCGAAAGAGTAAATCGGGGTAGTCTAACTTTCTTGTTTACAAAACATAACTATGTTGGTAGTTCCCAGTCGTGCTTGACTTACGAGCCTTGTTGTTTACACTATTTCCTTGGTAGTATTTTACACTCAAACTAAAGGGTTTTGTGATATTGATGGTTCCCCAGTTATCCTTAATATTGGGGTTCTTTCCAATTTTAAAGAAATACATTCATGCGGATCTGCTTCCAACAGGTATTACTCCTCCGAAGGTGACGTCACAACCATAGCCGTTGACATTTATCGTGATGCTTACCGTATGTTTTTCCTAAAGGAATACAAAAGTATTTTTTCATAATGATGAGCTTTGCCAATCATTTTAAAATCTTGAAGATATTAATTTTACACATTTTTGGTACAGTAATTCCAAAAATTATTGATTTCATTTGTGTGTACCACCTAACTTACATCAGTTGATAGTGTTAATTTAATAAATTGGGGGTCATCTTATATGGCGAACCTCTAAACCTATATTTTTACGTGAAAAATGGAGGGTCGGCTTATACGCCTAGTTGCCTTATACGCTGAGTCACATACACTGGCATATATGGTATACCCTGATCTTTATGCATTAGCCACTTTATGTACAATATATATGTTTATATATAATTTTTTTTTGCTGCAAAAATGATTTCTTTGTAGAAACACATCCACACAAAGATATTTTAGTATGTTATTAGCTGACAACATATTTCAAAGATTTGTTCTGTCAGTTCAAATATCAGGGATAATAAATCTAATTTTTTTATTATAATAAAAACTAATAATTTTATTATAAAACCTACATATCATATGACATCCTTTTGGAAGGTTACGGGAAGGTCGAAAGAGCAGTAATGGAAAATTCAATTCGATTTCACATCATACTCTGTATGCTTGAAAATCCATGCTGTCAAAAGTCTCATATTTTATAATATACCATTTCTTTCTGCTTCTGTGGGACTTTCCTCAAATTGGCATGTTGCCTCTTCCATATTTCCCCCTTCTCTAACTAATTGCATCGTCTTATCATGTCCCCAGATCATCTTAATCTGTATTCCAGCTTCAGATAACCACATGCTCAGTTGCTGCTGTGTGCTGTATGATCTTCCCAATGTATTTCTGTCATGGCTGTATGCATTGTCCATTGTGGTGAGACAGAGGTCTTACAATTGCTTCTTAAATACCTTCACTCCCTCTGTTTACCACTGTGGTTTCCCATTTGCTGTTTTAACAGATCTTGTGCTGCTTAGACTAAAGTAATTCCTTGATGACCTCCCTCATTAAAGCACAATTTGAATACGTTTAACTATCTGCTTGCAGAATTTCATAATAACGTCTTGTCGTATGGCAGCAGAATTATAATCAAATGTCATAGTAAATTTTCCTCGGAAAGTATGACAGATAATAGACATAGGAACTGTATTTAGCATGTGGTTAGATGTCGACCTTAGGATGTGGGTAATCCTGACTTCTTCACCCCCTTCAGTTGCAAGGGGAGTTACATCTCCCATGTTGGAGATGATAAAGTCACCAAGAAATGGTTTGGTATCATCCAGTAGTTCTGCAGCTGACATTTCACCACTGAGGAGAGTTATAAAGGCATGAGAAAAGACAGGTTTCTTTTCCCTTAGGTCCTTTGAAATGCGTTCATGTAAAGAACGTGCATATTCCCAGTAATTACTACCAAGGTTTCCAGGAACCTCTGACCTTACAAGTAAAGGGTATCCTGTATGTACACCAAGTACATGAGGAATCTTTTTCTCCCAGTAGCGTCGTAAGTTGACCAAATGGAAATTCTGTATTATATAGGAATTATGAACTATATCATTTTCCTGAAGAAGATCAACTAGTGCAACATTTGCCGCTGCAGAAAATCCAGAGTTGATGGTAACTTTTTCCTCACGACACTTCTTAAAAAATTTTGCTGTTATATCTTGATCAACTATGTATTCTAAACTGTGAGTCATTCTTTTTTCATTCGGTTTTGGAAACCCAGTGACCATGTAGGGTGAATGGCTTTCAACAACCTCAAATTCCCGAGAAATTTTGTCAAGTAATTCTGGGTCATTTTGTAGAATGGCTCTCTTTTCGCCAACATCTATTGCAATGTATTCATTTCCTTTTAACACACCCAGAGGTTCATCCTTGTCAATTGCTCTTTCACAAATGACGTCGTTCAGGAGCGAGACAAAGTACCTCATAATGTACATGTTAGTTGTACCATCGCCTATGCTGTGATGTAACCCAAATAACATGTAGGAACTGTGGAAAGAGGCTGGTTCTGGGTCATCTGTGTCTAATGCTGGATCTGGGGAATCAATAAGCAATCGAACACAAAACAGGGGTCCAGTTTCTGAGTTGTAACGATATGCTTGGAGACATTCTCGTACTTCTCTTACTCCTTTGCCATGAAGAACCTGAAAAGGGAAAAGGTATTTGATTTTCACAAAATAAAGTATATTGTATCATGGAGTCAAGAGAATTACCCACTAAGTGTATGTTTCTCACTGAAATATTCACAAAATTTTTACAGGGTCCTGTTTAAAAATTAACCAAAATTGAGAGTTGGTAATTTTTAAGGTATATAGCTATACTGCATTACTCTGGGATATTCTTATTAAAAAGAAGTTTTGCATTATTACAGCTGTATGCTTTATGGAAGATTATGTAGTCTTACATAAATTCACAAATGATGGACTAATAGATATTTGCAGTTTGTCAAGATGAGTTACAGGTATTGCAAATATAGTATACTGTAATTTAAGATTTGCTCCATAATGCATAACAGTTTCTTGACTTCAGAAATAACTGGCTTGTTTTAGGGTATTTCAGTGAGGGTTTTACAAAACACTTATTCCATTTTGTTATAGCAAATGTGTTTAAGTGTGGTCCCAAACTAGGAACTCTTATGCATCCACAGTTTGCTTTAAAATTTTTGCATGCCATACAATCAGTTTTTTGGCACAGTGTCAAGAACTTTGGTTATCTGCGACCATTCACTGGGAGATGAATACAGAAACAGTGAAATATATGTGTACTTTGGTCATAAAGTGAGCCAGAAATATGCTTTTAGTTGTCTTATGGAAAGCACCCTTCCAGTGTTCATGAAATATACTGTAGCAAGAATATCTTCATGAATTTTGGGCTTCATAGTGACCACCAATTGACACTGCACAAGCAATTTTTTTATTTCTACCGGGTAAGAGCATTAGTTCTATAACTAATCCTCCTTCTCTGGGTAAGCTCAAGGCTGACCCTTTTTCCTAGCCTAAATAGGAATTGCAAATTCTTAAGCCATAGGGTTGTTTGACAGAGCTCCAGTACTAGGCAAACTTTCTTAAATGTTCTTGGCAAAGGAGTATATTCCCAGAAGCTCTCAACGTCTCTCTTGTATATTCTGAAGTTTATGGTCGTCACCATACGGCATACAGAATCTCGGATGAACTTCCCTTAATACTTGGAAGCTTTCTCTGTTAGAATTATGATCTACTAAGGGCTAAGTGCTATTCCTACAGGGTACTCTTGTTTCATAATGCTCATCGAATTACTTGCCCTGGCATAGCTTCTCAAGATTCTTGAATATATAACTTATTCCTATATACATGGTACTTCTGTAGTAGTTCCTCATCATAAAGATCTTTGTGATCAAAATTTTTGGAAATAGATGAATATTTTAATGTTTCTTGATTTCTTCCTGTACCACTTCCCAAACTGTATTTTTTACACTGTCTCCAGTAATTTTACTCTAATTTTTACACCAGCACACCACCATTCCACACCAATCTCCTTCATAATGTTTTGTTCTTCAGTTGGAAGCTCTATCCTCACTTCTATGCGTCCTTTTCTTTAATTGCCATGTGTCATTCCTTTTTTCAATTGCTCTCTTTGAATCTTCATAACATCTCTCTCCTCATCCTTAGATTTCACATCACTCTTTATACACTGCATTTTGTATGGTTTCCTTCAGAGGTTTCCACTTTCCTCTTTTTCATTGTTTGTTGACATTTTCTTCATAATCCATCTTTTTTCCATTTTTAGTCTCCATTTTTTGTTCCCTCTCTCTTTATCTTCGTTCTGTCCCTTGTTATCAGCTGGCTTGTAGCAATCTGTTGTGACAGGTATGCCTCACACAGTATAATAGTGCAACCTACTAGTTGATTTTGTCCATATTTCTCATCACAAAAAAATCTGTTTGATCTTTATTACTCATTTATTATCAACTCTCTATGGCTTCTTAAAATTTCATTCAGCATCTAGAAGAATTCCAAATTTGCTTCTCTTTTAGGGTTGCTCTCTTTCTCTGATGCCATATCCTCCATCAAATTCTCAAAACCAACTCCTTACAGATGCCACCATCAGGATTTCTTCCTGCTTTACTGCTAAGGGTTAGATATAAAAGTATGAGCAAACTCCCATACAATGCTCAGCTTAGTTACTGCTCTACTAAGGAGGCTTTAAAGCATAGTTACGTTAATGAGAGGTATTGCAAATTTACTCAGCACAAAATTTTGATAGAAATAAACAGTATAATAAATGTATTTGAGACATACAAAATATTGCCTGCCTAATTTATGCAAACTGAAATTGGAATTCTGTTTATTCATGAACTCTATGACTGCTATATTTCTGAAGAAAAAAGAAACCATTTCAATTTTTACCTAGTGGCAGCAAACTATGTACTGTGCTTAATGCATGCTAGATAGCTAGTTACAAGTGTAACTTCCCAAAGCCCAAGTGTTCAGACTTCTAGAGAGTGGTGAAAGATAACTATTCTGTATTAATGTTGCAACTGAAAAATTTTAGTGATGTATAACTTTTATAGAAATTCAGTTTTATGGTACAGTGTGTCAGCTTACACAAGTATGCATTTTATATTTTGGGATCAACACTGATGAGAAGCTTACGATAAGATTTTGTCAAATTTTAGAGGAATAGCTGACAGTACTTTAAAATTTCTTTGGATAAAGTCCAATGACAGAAAGTGACTAAGAATACAGAAGTATAGACTAGATTAAAAGGCTAAACCACGAAACCTTGTTGACACAGGTATGTTTACTAGATTCAGAACTTGAGGTGAAAAGTGCATGAAATGGCTGGCAGAGGATGGGCTAATTACTTCATGTATTCATTAAATTTCGAGTTTTGCAGAAAATGTTTCCCATGGTATGCCTTCCAGTCTTTCTGTTACAGTGAGTTAATTCATGCCACGCATCTTATTACACTTACGTCACTACTCATAAAAGTATGTGAGGTAAAAGTCGTGAAAGAAATTTAAAAGAACAATGCTCAACTCCATGCTTCAAGTTCACATTAGGCTAGTTTGTTACAAACCTTAAAGTCAATTTCAGGATTAGTTGATCTCCGGAGCCATCTTTTTCCATCTTTCATTCCAAAACAAAACTGGAGACTTGGGCATTTCCTGAAAAATTTTACACAGATTTGTTTAAATGTATCATGAATATGTACTTACAATCAGTAAGAAATAATTTTTAAAAATCTCAATTAAAATTGTAATACATAATTGTTTTTTTTTCAGTACATATCTTTTTCCATGTCAAATATGAGGAGATTTAGAAAATCTCAAAAATTAATTAATATTTTTGCATTATGGATCATGCTTCTTAGGGACCATCTAGTCAAGTGATCAACTGATGTATGCCTGTTTAAATTGCTTGCTGCATTCCCTACTCAGCTATAATTTCAGTTGAAATATTTCACCACAAGTATATCCATGCCAATAATTGTCCATTTCTTGTTTTATGTGCATATAGGTATACATGACTGTAATCTAGGATACATGGTCTTTACTTTCCCATTAATGCCTACATGTTCCCATTAATGCCTAATTAAAAGTCTTGGGAATGTCCCACCTTCAGGTAAATGAAAACTGGGCTAGAAAAGAATTAATGAGGCATATTGAATGTCAGGTAACTTGATAAACATTTTATCAGTTGTATATGTTTCATGTTGCATTCATAAATATGTTTGTAACTGACGCCAGTATTCGCAAGGGCTAGTTTCCCAAGTTATATAGAGTTGGAATTTGCCAATAAGTTGGCCTACTCATTACACATATTAAATGACTTCATCAAAGTTCAGTAGTCTTCATTAATATAAAAATGATACAGAAAGTTAAAGGGAGTACAGTAATGTACTGCAAAACAGCCTCCTGGTTGCTACCGTATGCAGATGACCTGGGGTAACAGTGGGTGAGGTGTTAAAAATGTTTAACTGGTGAGAGAGTTGAATGGAGAAGAAGACTGAAGACTCAGTTCAAACTTATGATGCCTGGAATGAAAGCGAAGTTCAGAAAAGTAAATGGATGTGAAGGTGCTGTGGGAAAGGCGTAACGATTATGCAATACTGTATCACATGTAACAGAGGGTGTCACAGTAGCAAGAGATTTTTGATCCCTGTTATTTATTAATTAGGCTGATGGAGAAGAAGGGGTTGGGTGGAGCAAGATCATGTTATGGAGATGCAAACCTTGGAGGAGCTACATTATATGTTACCTTGGTGTCATACTGCACTAAGAGAGAGTAGAAAGAAGTAATCAAAAGTGTACAAGGAATTTATAAGGTCTGTATCTTGATATCCCGTAGATGCATGGCATTTATTATAGGAAAAGGAGGAGGATTGGGTGATGTATGATAAGACTCAGTTTATGACTAGTGCATTTGGAATATTTTTCAAATTAATGTGGAAGTTGCTATGAATGAGGTACCAAGAGGCTGAAATGGCTTTGGTATGTGGAGAGAGGATCAGAGGAATAGTCAGAGATGATTATGAAAAAGCCTATCTAAAACTGGAAAGTCTGGTGCATGTATCAGAGTTTGTACTTTTATCATTTTCTTTAATGCAGAGGCTGATGGGAGAGCAACCAGATGCCCTTATCTAACTAGGACCAGATATAAGGAAGGAAAGAATTTTAAAAAGTGAGGACTGAACTTTGCAGTAAACTACAGACCTCTTATTAAAAGTTAAAAGTTATAAAAATGAGGTAAAAGAAGCAATGTGGATTGTAAAGGTGTATAGTTAATGGAAAGAGACAGTCACCAAACTGATTGGCCTAAAGATTATTGATTTTCACATGGTAAATGTGAGGAGTGGTGGCCAGCTGGAATTATAATGCATGAGATACCCTCCTTATGTCATGAGAAGTGGCCAAAATGTACATGTAGAAAAAGACAGCTTTCTATTCTGAAGCAGTAGTAGGGGGAGGGTCATTAATTGAAATACCAAGAACTGAATCCTGTTAACAAGGAGGCATAAAAAGAAATACACTAAATATGAAGACGTAATAAAAGGAAATACACTAAATATGAAGACGTAATAAAAGATGTTATTTCAGTAACTGACGATAAAAAGAATTTGCCACATTAGAACACACTCATCCTTTTCTTAAGTAAAACTCCCAAAATGTTGATGGAAGAGACAGCTTATATTACCCTTTCTTTAAGGAGAAAAAATAAATTAGGATAAAGATAGTAGGTAAACACTTTCTAAAGACACTGACTTGATCGAGTAATGGGATCTTCATTTTGACGTGCTCTTAAAATTGGAGGTAGCAGTCTATGAGAAAGCATATGATAAGTGCAAATACCATAGGATGGCTAACAAATTATAAAGAAGAAATATGGGGAAATGATAGTCCTATTTATGCTTTGGCATGATCAGAAGACAATGCCGGACTCAAGAAGGTAAATTGTTACAGAGGAAATATATAGATGAGATAACTGTTCACTGAGGATACCTGTAAAGTTTAGGAAAGAAACAGATGACAGAAAGAGGTTAGAAACGAGTTTACAAATGGGTGTAAAGCCACAATCAGAAAGCTTATGTAATGGCTTCTTATGGTTGACTGCCGAGAATGACAGCTGAAGATTTGCAGAATTCCCACAAGGAATACAGGAAATGGGCTTGGTTTGTAGAAACCACATTTGCTACTGTTTATATCTTTACTGAGAAAGGTAAAGATTTTTTACTGTATCAGTGGACTATGATTAGTTAAATTAGATGTCCTCTTAGTAAGGAAAATCTTTTATTTTTACACAAAAGGTGTACAGCAACCCCTAGCAGACTTAGAAAAGATGCAAATAATTATAGAGCTGTCTGTGGAAAAGCATATGACATTTGTGTGCCAATACTATAGGATAGCCAAGAAGTGAAAAAGAAATAGGAAATTATGATCCTATTAATGCACTGGCAAGATTAGAAGATAATGCATGACTCTCGAAAAGGTAAAGTGTTAAAGAAGAAACAGATGATGTTAAAGGAGATACAGGTGAGAGAATAGTCCCCTGATAATAACAGTAAAATTGAGGAAGGGAGCAGATGACACAAGACATTAGAAATGAGTTTGCAGAAGGAGGGAAAGTCATGAGCAGAAAGTTCATCTAATGGAGTCTTATGGTGGACTGCCAAGAGAGACAGCTGATGATTCACATAATTCCCACAAGGATGACCAAACAATACTGGAAATGGGCTTGGTTTGTAGAAGCCACATTGGCATTGGCATTAAAAATAGAGAAGTTAAGACATTTGTTATTAAAGTGTAGAATCGTTGCCCTAGCAATTGTAGAAATTATAATAGAGCAGCACAGCTGTTAGGAGGGTTTGGGGGGGAGGCCAGTTATTCCCGAAATAAGACCCATAGAGAGTGGTTTCTTTTTTTTTTATTAAAATAACAAGCTTTAGATCTACCAATAACTGTAAGAAACCAGGGTCTACAAATATTGGTTATACCTTTTCTGGGAAAGGAAATTATTTTTTTTTATCAGTAGGCTATCATTAGTAACTTAGATTTTCCTAGTTAGTAAAATCTTTCATTTTTGAACTAAAGGAGTACAGCAATCACCTAGCAGACTTGAAAATGATGCAAATAATTATAGTGCAGGAGGCTGGCTAGGACTGACTGATGTTCTCAGTTTCTTGGCCTGCTTGTTGTAGAGCAGTTAAGGTCAAACACTACTTGGAAGGAAAGGCTTTAAGAATAGGGGGATTCATATGCCTCAGTGTCTTAGGCATAGCCACACTGGTATAAGGTACTGCAGGCTCAATGATATCAGTACTAGAATATCAATTCCCTAACTGACAATCAAAGAGAAAAATTTGTATGAAAGCCTGCCAAATAGTCTCTAAGTACTCCAGATAATAATTTCAGTATTGTTACAGCAATGATAAAACTAAGAAATTTGGTGGCAGTCATTCAAAAGATATGAAATGAAGAAACGATTAAGAATATCAGGCACACGGTCATTTCAGTCAAGAGTACGTGTTGGGTGTGTAATAATTTTTAACATTAGTTATATGCTGACATCAACACAGATGACAACACGCAACGTAATCACTTACCTGCACAGATACCAGAGAGCAAGTCTGACTTGGTCCTCCTTGAGAGGGGATTTGCTCTTTAGGTTGAGTCGGTAACATATCAAGAAATGACCAAGGAGGTGATTCTCCTCATAGAAATTCTCTCCTTCATTGGCTTCCCGTATCCAGCGACCATCAAAGAAATTATCACTTGTTAAAAAAAAAAAAAAAAGACATTTTAAGCAACTACCAAAAATAAATAGTTCATTAATATAACTACAGAATTTAGACATTACAGCACATGTTATAATCTTCAACTAATGTTGGTTGTGGCCTTGACTTACAATAAAAAGTTAACCATAGTACTCTTAGCAGAAATGATCTAGTAACAACCCAGATGAAATGCTACTTGACCCCAAACAAGTGCATAATGATAATGAACATTACCTATTTCCATCAGCTGACATCATGTTGTGCTAGATATAGACGGTCCTGTGGATATGAAAATGTTTATAAATTTTTCCTCTAAATTTCCATGAAAGACCATTTAAAAGCAAAGAGCATTCATGTAGATTCTCACAAATTTTCTTCATTAATTTACACTTATTACCTAATCTTAGTGTACTACATTTTCAGTATATCTTTCACTTACCTAATGAAAGCAAGACTTGATCAAGTGGTAACATGAACTGTACTGAACAGAATAACAGCACACATATGCTTGGTAATCTCTTCTTGCCTTATCATACAAGTATCACAAACATAAACAGACCTTTGATACAGCGAAGGCCACCAATGCCTTCAAGTGGTGGTAAGGTAAATGAACATAAATAGATATATTACACAAATAAGAATCACGCAAGAAATTTTTCTTACATCAAATACTGTATAAATAAAATGAAAATGAATAGCTTATCAACTACCTGCTGGTATAGAATATTCCTCATTGGTAGGAATGGCATCAGGTTAAGACAGCTGATGATTCAGTCACACACTGTAGGCATTACTAAGGGGTGTTTACAGAATCCCTCCGTCACTTAGCTGCACCCACATTCTAGCCTTTTACTTGACTACCTTTCTTACATCTTGCTGTCCAACCTTTCTAATTATTACTTCTTAGTGCAACCATGGAATTTTTTCAAGTTTCACCTTTAGATGCTTTTACTTCACATATATTTTCATAATCACTCTTGTTGTCCAACCACTGCAAGTTCCTCTTTTCACAAATCTTTGCATTGTGTATACTCCTCATATACTCCTTCCAGCTCTGAGTCTGTAACCCTGGCCTTTATTTCGCTCATTTTCTCATTACATGCTCTTCACTTCCTTCTTATCAAACTTATTTACCTTAACTTGCAGGTACAGCAAAATTTTAACCGATTCTGCTTAAACTTCTGTTTTAACTTTTGCTTCAGATAATGAACAGACTTGCCTCTAGCTTCTCCTCTCCTCACCATAACAGGCATCAGCTCTGTACTGACACATAAGTTGTCAAACTATATTTTCTTAACATTTTCATTTTCCTTAGTATGCTTGTGAATATTCTTATTTTGATAATGTGCAGTTCCAGCAATCAAGAGCCTTCTAAACACTCCACCTACCATTGCATTTAAATTACCTAGAACAACTACCTTTTCATATTGTCCAACACAGATTCATGCTCTCCCAAAATTTCCTTTCACTGCCCCAGTGTTATTCCTCCCACTCTCAACTTCAGCTATAATAGGACATTTGTACTCATTCAAACATCCATTTTGTGTTCCTCATAATACAAGTGCCACTCATTCCCTTGTTCTATGTCTGTTATCTAATCTAGACAATCACACTTTGATCTGTCTCTTGACACACACACACTGTCTGTTGTCTCACCAAGTTCCATAATATCCAGCCTTCTTTCTGTAAATAAATTATCTACTTTACGTTTGTTTTCCACAGCACTGTTATGGCTCAAAGTCTTACTGTTTTAGTTTTCTCCATTTTTTTGCAATAACAGCTGGAGTAGAGGGCAGTAGATGCCCTATCCCAAAACCTTTTGTGATTTTGTTACCAAAAAATACATTTCCTCCAACCAAGGGATCCACAACTATTCCGTAGGCGCACCTCAACCTCGGGAAACATTATATTTTTATCCCAATCCATGGTACTTCCCAGGGCAGCAACATTTTTGGTTGTAAAACTTACTGATATCTTTATGAGACTGCAGTATACTGAAAGGTAATGTGGCCATAATACTGAATGAATTGCAGGATATTAAAGTCTGAAAAAATTGTAATTAATTTCGAATTAAATCAAGGCTCCAGTATTATCGTTGTTCCTAAAAATGTCGATCAGTGTTGTGCTACTGGACCACATTAATTAATCAGCAGTGAATATGGAAATGAGCATTTTTATGTAAACTGTTTTAAGAACAAGATGCGGGTGACAGTAAAAAAGCATGATTAAATGATACGGAAATGCGACTAGACAAAAGACCATTTTCACGCGTAATTTTCGGCAGTGAGCATGGCATCTCGGTATTGTTCTTTACAGCAATTTTGAGAGCAATAAACAAATTTCACATCAGAATTTAGGGCTATGCTCTATTCTGAAAACTTCCGACACGCCCACTGATCATCTATGAGAAAATAGCTATAACTACCGTATATACTGTACTCGTGTTGTAGCCCGCGATCTCGCATATCTTGCGCATGGGCGACCTCAGCACATTTTCCCCGGGGGGGGGGTGTTAAATCTTAATACATACATGGATAGGTCCGGTATCAAGCAGACAAACACTTTTGACCCTTTGAACTAGCAGGTTAATTCCAAAAACAGTAACAGCGCCTGCATTTCTTTAATGAATAAAGCAGTTATATATATATATATATATATATATATATATATATATATATATATATATATATATATATAATTTTTCTTATTATATATATTTTTTACAGGATTTATATATATATAATAAATTTTTACAAGGATTTCGTGGGCGGGGTAAGTGTCCCCATTACCCCTACGATATCCCAAAGAACAACGAACTTTTCGAGTGAACTCGTTCAACTCAGTCAAGCCAAACCGCCTTGACGTTTAGTATGTGACGAACTTATTACCCCTCTTAAGATACAACACAACATACTTGCACCTCTGACGATTCTGAATGCTTTATACGTCCCATGTTTACACACGTTTATATTACACAAAGCACTTGGGGGGAAAATTATAATTATTTAGAGAACAAATAAATACCTTTTGAATAAGTTCGAAAGTACCCGAGATGTTACCGTCACACCATTCCCTCTATTGACTGAGTGATGACTTTAGCGTGGCGAAGTTTACTTGTCTTGCCTGATGTATAATAATTTCGAGTGTGGCAACTTCATTCAGTTGAAGACTCTTGTTAATCTTTGTGGTGATCATGATTATCCTACTTATATCATCTATTTGCAACGCTGATGGTTACCTGTGAATTAATTATCATTGTAATGTTGTACGTTGACAGAAAGTTAGTAAATTGTTTCCTTCTACCTCCTCCTACATCTTCGTAGTGAACACCACATTCTTTGGAAGCTTGAATTTCAAGTCAATGGCCCCTTTGATGGACTTGCTCCATATGAGTAGGGTTCATCTTCTGAATAATAATAATAATAATAATAATAATAATAATAATAATAATAATAATAACTAGTACAGGCTGTGGCGTTGGCATAAGAAACAAATGTAAGTGTTACGCTCTCACTTGCTATGAGAGAAAGTGATGCAGGGTCGGCTGGTTTAGGCCTATAAAAAAAACCCCTATCGGCTCCTTCATGGCGATTTAGGCGTTGTCCCCTACGTTGCCAAATGTACTTCTCTCGAGTTTTTAAAGGCCTACCCTTCCCATTTACCCCTTTTAATCCGTGCTTCTGTCAAAGAGGTTTAACCTCCTTGGCGTTTGTTAATGTCTCCTGGGAGCAGTATACTTCTGGGTGTTCCCTATTGCCTCGACACTCCTTCGGAAATATTTCCATTCTTCCAGGTCTCTGTTTTTCATATAGGCCTAATTGAATCTCTTTTTGGACCTTCCTTGTGATTATCTCACGCTACTGGACTTCCGCACTTTTAATTTACTTGTTTTTGTGTCAATTTACTGTGTATTTATGTGTCTATATATTATATATATATATATATATATATATATATATATATGTATATATATATATATATATATATATATATATATATATATATATATATATATATATATATATATAGAGAGAGAGAGAGAGAGAGAGAGAGAGAGAGCTATTGGCATTTGAAAAGGATTGTGTGTGTAGACAGATAAGAGAGCGCAGCATAAATATACATAGGTTACACAAATAAGATTACCGGCAGCTATTTAATTTATCATCTATTCATAATATGGTCCTTCGTTTCTTTCCAGTTAGAGTATTCATAACATTTTTCTATTCATATATCTTCTTTTCCTTACAGACTTAGCTCCAGCTTTGCCATTTACACGGAATATTTCGTTGTTTTTTTTTCTTTGTTTTTGTATCAGTTTTTATCGTTATAACATACAAGATACCTTTGCATGAATGCCCATACCCGATGAAAAATATCTATTGTGTTTTAACGCGTCTTTGATTATATCAAGCGTTGGTACTTCCTTCCTTACATGAGTCTAAAACATTTCTACGTAAAACGCTCTTGTCGATTTTGACATCTGTCACGGTTCTCGGTTGATGCTTCTCCCGTTCCAGGAAAATTGCTGTGCCGCATCTCTCTTCCGTATCTTTGCCTTCTTTGCAAATCCTGCTGATTGTTCTCTCCGGTATCATTGTTGCTTCTGAGGCGCGTTGCAGTGTTTTTCTGATATCCGCAATGGGTCCACGGTTTGTCTTTTCTTTAGAAAAGTACTTAACGACCCTATGAACGATTTCTCGAGCCTGTGGATGAAGATTAATGCGGGAATGAGGACCTCCTTCCATCGTTCCATGTTGTTTGTAAGGCGACAGACTCCTTAATGAGTCAGTGAGTGTTTTGACTGAGCTTCCCTTGTGGAGGCACGGGCTGTTTGACATCTTTATGCCCTGAGGTCAGCTTAACACGTGAGAGAGGAACTGGCAGCGCTGGAAATTTTTTTGTCACGTTTAAGAATAAACGTGTTGTTTTATTGTTGTTAAATGCTAGAAAATTACGAGGGCCTTTAATAATTGGCAAAAATTGATTAGCAACCAATTATATTTGTGTTGTATAACTTATGCTGCCTTCATATACCATACAACGTGAGTGGGAATATTTGATGTGGCAGCGCCGGTCACCTCCCATGCCCTGCCCTTTTCGCCATGAAGGAGCCTTATGCTAGTTCTGGTACTTCTACAAAGGCGACCAGTAAGTGCTAGGTAGGTGATGAAGTGAACACGAGGCCTGAGGTGGGCCTATGAACTCGTCCTACCCAACTGAGGAGAATACACAGTAATGTATTTAGATGCTGATAAAGGTAACCTTTGCCCAAAGGCATAAACTAAGGACAACTTATCTCGATCAATTCTCGAGAAATGACAAACTAAGGACAAGTCTCATATGTATGTTGTGCCTCCATTTATGAAAATGAATTGAATATAGAATTTAGGCCAAAGGCCAAGCACTGGGACCTATGTTGTCATTCAGCGCTGAAACGGAAATTGAGAGTAAAAGGTTTGAAAGGTATAACAGGAGGAAAACCTCGCAGTTGCACTATGAAACAGTTTTTAGATGGTGGAAAGTAAGATGGAAGAAAGAGAATATGAAAGAAGGTACAGTAAAAGAAACAAAAGAGGTTGCAGCTAGGGGCCGAAGGCACGCCGCAAAAAACCTTAAGTAAGGCCTACGGTCGGTGCGCCGTGTGAGGTGCGCTGACAGCTCTACCCTCTTACGGGGACCTTCATTTATGTATATGTCAACAAGCAAAAACACATAAGTTCAATACTGTATATTAATAACAATATTTTACACTGGCATGTTTAATCATTCACATTAGCATATTCAGTTTTTGGTCCGTTATTTCGAAAGAGTAAAGTACCAGTCCATGTTCCCTGTAGTGGATGTACTGGAGGCATTCCTCAACCTACTTCTTTGCAGCGTCCCTTCGGCCCGTAGCTGCAACCCCTTTCATTCCTTTCGTTGTACTTCCGTTGATATTCTCTTTCTTCCAACTTACTTTCCACCATCTAGAAATTGTTTCATAGTGTAACTGCGAGGTTTTCATCTTCATCCTGTTGCACCTTTAAACCCTTTTACTCTCAATTTCCCTTTCAGAGCTGAATAACCTCATAGGTCTAGGCGCCTGGTCTTTAGCCTAAGTTTTATATTCCATTCTTTTCCACCTGTCCATATTCAGGACTGGACAGGAGTGGATTGTAAAATTTAGGCTATTCAGCCTCATCTCATAAACGTTTTAGAATTCAAGAAATAAATCTAAGAAATTACTTTCAACATTAATGAACACCTGTTGGGAAGTAAAACTGATTTTGACAAATGTTAATATGCCTGATTTTTCTGGGCACTGACCCAGGGTTACTTGGTTGGGAAAAGGTTCAGAACCCTTTTTAAATATCTGATGTTTTCTGGGTAGGAGTGAAAAACTTTGAAATAACAATGAGAGCAGATATGACACGACAATATGAATTAGACTTCATGATGAACTGGGTCACGTTGATGCCCTCATCAGCACAGTAAAGTCCCAGGTTTACAATCCCTATACGACTTTCTAAAAATATTTTGTTTTTGTGTAGAGCATCGTCATATATTGTAAGATCGACGAAATTTAATGCCGTTCATAATCTAAATGTGAAAATTCATGTGTTTACCGTATATACTCTCGTATCATGCGACTTTCATAAACAATTTTTAATCATATTTTAGAAGGATGCATCATACTCGAGCTACCAAATATGAGTGAACTGTTGTGTCCGGTTATGCTGTTGCCAGGATCCTGACTGTTACATGGATAGTAACCATTTGCGAAAGTCAGATAGTAGGCTACATTTGTATTTAAAGTAATGTTAACGTTATAAAACTTGTGTTTTACTTGTATATTGTGCATATTATTATCATATATATCCTATTATAAAATATGAACAGTGCGATCATGCGCCCTTCGCATTCTGCTAATGTTAACATTCTCACAGACATCAACTAATTGCATCTCACCGACATCATCTTTGCCATCAGTGTTAAATAAAACGTATTTCGTGAATACATTTTTTTAAGTTATCAAAGCTGGATTATAAAATGCATCACAACTGTATTTAAATGCTGTAGATCTTAAATTACGTCAAGGTGTGATTTCGCCAGTTCCGGACGTTGCTTTCGTCAATTCCAAAAAGTTTTGTAGCCTGCGTGAAGGAGTAATAAAAAAGTAACTTTATTTTTACTTATGGAAGTCACAATTGAGAATTGGCAAATTTTTATCAAGTCAGTAACTGTAACAGAACTCGTAACTCTTAATAAAGATACGATAATTACGGTAACTAACATTCCCAACTGCCGTTTCTTGATTCGGTTGTTTACTTAATGTTTGCTGCTGTTTATGCTAGGATTTATGAAGATTTGCATTTAGTTTACCGAGCATTTGCTTATAGGCCTATTAATTAGTCAAACACTGACTCAGATGTAAACGTGAATTATCACAGTGGCACCGACTGATAATGTGATAGGCATAGTAAACATAGTCTACAACATTCTACCTAAAATGAAACGCGTCTCAGAGCCATGATGTACTGTGTGCAGAAAAATAATACGACGCAAAAAAAAAAAAAAAAATCACAAAAATGGTTAGAATAGGCTAAGAAGGATTCTGCACTGATTGAGAGCTACTCCATGACTAACACTGGACTCTCTCTGGTGTGAAAGAGGCAATGCATCAGGGCGTTTGGAGGCAAAAAAGGCCAGAGACCTTGGCAGGACCCACTTACCGGGCCCTGGTCCTTGGAGACAAGCATGCACTAGATAGCACGTTGAGTACCAAGGCAATTTCTTCTCGTCAAAATGCGTCGATACCGAATTCGACGAGTGACGAAGCTGACGATCTATCACTCATATATATACCTTAATAAAGCCCACAAAAATAACGTAAAGTATATTTCGACCCATATTAATCAGCCAGGGATAGGCCTGATGTGTGTTGGCCTACTTATAGAGGCTTATTCAATTTTTCTTAAGTTTCTTTCATAGGCCTTTTTAAGAGCAATATTACACTGTACTGGCATATTACGGTATGAAGAAAAACACATGCACACACATGAAAGTAGTAGAGGAAAGCCAAAAGATGTTTGCTAGTTTCTTTGAAGATATTCCATCTTTGATACTGGCAAATCTTTCTTGGCTCCCTTCCTTTCTCTCTCTCTCCCCAACTTCTGCTCATTCTCCTATGGCTTGCTTGTGTCCAAGCAGAAACAAATAGGGGCTTTTGCTTGCATCTGCAAGTTCAGGGAGGTGACAGTGCAATTCCTGTTCCATCAAGAACACCAGCTTGGCTTTAGCTAGTCATCATTGGTAATCTGTCACCCTTTGAGAAGCTCATGCCTCTTAGGGACCTCCACCATGGCCACTCTTGTGGCAACTAAAGCAACATTGGTTGGCCTCAAATACCTGTTCCTCTTACCTCGTGCCCTTTGATGAAGAGTGATCGAGGGCCTTGCTTGGTGGATGGACAAAGGAAACCTCCCCCTCGTGTGAGTTCCTTTGAACGCCTCACCTCCAAAAATGCTTGTTCTCAGCTGCTCAAGTGGTATGGCTCACACCTGGGAGATCTCTTTCCTTTAGGTGTGTAAACAGAGAATGACACATCAACACATCAGCAACCTAAGAATGTTTACAGCATGAATAGCTGATATGGAAGTAGGAGGATGAAGACTTACGAAGGCTCATAAAATCATGGAAGAAAGGCACTGATGAAGACCTAGATCAGATTGGTAATTAGGAAGGAAAGGTTACAGGATAGAAGAGAACAGAGAGAACTCATATCACTTCTACCCACATAAATGGAAAAGCTAATAAAAACAATAAGGATGTACAAGTAAAAATACAAATGCCATTAAATTTTTAGAAAACGTTTATTCCTACTGGAAGCAGTTAAAAAGACCTGTGTACTTCACCATGAAATACTTTATCACTCTCAAACGTTTTGTAGGGGTTTCTACAATTTTCATTGTGAAATTTTTTATAAAAAATATGAAGTTTGTAATGATTTTTTTTCTACAGTATAAAGGCCCTAATCTTCAATCTGATGATTAACACACATTGACTCATATTTATCAGACCCCTGATCCACATAATTTTAATTTTCATTTTAAAAACCATCACACTTTATCTTAGATTTCTTTACATATATCAGATACATTATTATGATAATTTTTGGCTACGCTACCTTTTAAAAGTACTATAATATATTTTATGGATAAAACTGTATTTAACTGAACAACTGTAAAGTAAAGCTTGGCTTAGGCTACAAAATATCGAACTACTCTTTGCTGTGATATACCTTGCATGCTTAAGTGTCAGCTATACTACAGTCTTCATTACATACCAGCTTTTACCATTTATAAAAACCCAGCCCCCAAAAAGGACTGAAAAATTGTGGGGCTACTGTATTTCCTGAAATTAGCAAGATTTTTTATGATACTTGGGAACCACTGTCTGTATGGTGATGAAGAATCATATACAAGAAATGAAAGCAATTAATGAGTGTTCCTAAATAAACCAAAACCTGAACTTATCAATAATTCACCAGGAAATTTTAAAAACTCAATCAATGACTAGTACGTTTTAGTATCATTATTTCACTATTATTTGATTTGGTTACATTAAGGAAAACTCTTGGGAGAAATGAGGTCATGACCCCATCAATCATTTAGACACAGCACATATTCTTCGAAAATTGTGCAAAACTTAGTGCAAGGTTTAAAGATGGTAAAATAAATCATGGAAATAGCCAAAATTAGCAGCATAATACACACGGTATGAATAATCAATGAAAACTGAGAAACAGAGATATACAGTAATAAAATGTGACCAAAGCAAGTTTTTCAAGACACTAATTACAAACAATAAATTTCATCAAATGCACTACCGAGTACCAAAACAGACTGAGTTCAACAGTACCACTAAATAACTTACATTACACAATAATGTGAAACACAGATCTAAACCTTGCTAAGTCAGGATGATTGGTACTTCTTGCACAAATAATAAAACAAATGATCAACATTTTAACACCAATATCTTGGTCCATCTCTTCTTTCCATTATTTTTCCCCAAAGAAAAGGACAAAATTAAGTTTGAAACAATCAAAACATCGCTTCACAGAAGCTGAAAATGGTACCAAATTACTTTACACAAACTAATTTGTTATGCACATTCCATACTAAATCCATTACTTATGAATGGTATGTCTTACCACACTACCCAACTCAAATAACTGTGTAAGCAATTCACAAAATATGTAGTATGCATTTGCTAACAAATAAAAAAAAATTCACGAATACAGTAGTTAGCACTTGAAATTAGATGCATTCTCCTCATAATCTAGCATGTCACATTAACTTAGCTAAAATATTATTACAACTAAACCCCCACACTCTATGTTACCATTATAGCAAAGTAGTGTGTGTACAGTCAAGGATCTCTGAAGTAAGCAACATATCAAATTTAATACTGGTATTTTTTTCTTTTTTAAAAATATTATTTTTTGTAACCTACAAAAGGTATGAACTATTGCTATTCTATATCCTCAGGCCGTACTGGATGCGTTAAGGGTATGACCGACTTCTGATGGACATCCCTAGATAGTGCTTTTCTCATATCTGAAATAAAAAATTCATGTTACAACTTTATCTCCACTTATTTTCAGAGAGAGAGAGAGAGAGAGAGAGAGAGAGAGAGAGAGAGAGAGAGAGAGAGAGAGAGAGAGAGAGAGAGAGAGATGAACCATATCCATGCAGAGAACAACATTATTCATAATCTGATTCATAAATACTACTGTAATAGGCAAATTTTGTACTTGGTAATTATTTTGCCCTCCCCCTTTACAAAACTAAATTAGATTTTGTCTTTTATATTACAAACAACTTGTTTAACTCAGCCTGCCATCTGGAAATACTGTATACAGTTGGCCATGATGCTTTGAGAGATAAGAATTCTTATTCTCATCGTCACTCTCACAGACGAGTACCTGGCCCTGCTACTGTTAATTCCCATCACTATCTAAGGTTACTGTTTAATGCATATGTATGATTAACTGACAGATACTAAGATGAGGGCACTCATGATGAAATATGGCAGTCTGTACAGATGGTAATGAAAGAGATGATTCCCTTAGCTTTTACAAAGTATTTCCCAAAGACATCATTTTAGTCACAAAACAAAAGCTGTACTTTTAAAGATCTGTCTGTCTCTTTGAAGGCCCTCACCTGGCTGCAGTTGTAGGTTAAGTTTTGCAACAATGAGCATTAGCCTTCAGTTTACTTAAAGTCATTGGAGATTCATAAAATTTACTAAGTGTACATCTTTCAAAGATTACAACATCTAAAACTTCTGAAAGAGAAACGATGACTAGGGTATGTAGATTTATCCCTTTTGACTATCTATAAGGCTATGACAGTAAACATATTAAGTTATGAAAGGATTGGCAGCCGTCATGTCATGGAAAAATGGTGTGAGAAGATGAGCACATTCACGAATATGCAGACTAAAAAGTTGAAGAGTATCTTAACCTTAAAGACTAAGGAAGGTGAGGACTTAACCTGGCACCTTCACAGCAAGTCATGGATGGTTTAACCAATTTACAACCCAATTTAGCTTTTATAACAGGTTACATGCAATATAGTGAGTGCCAACATCCAAGTTACAGAGGTGTTTCTTGAAAGCTTATAAGACATAATGCAAGGAAGATTTTTTAAAGAAAAGTATTTCTTAGTAGATGTGATACAGTATATGTAATATTCCTAACATTGCACTGTAACACTGATACAATCAGTGAAGTCTGTGGTATGGCAGTTAAAAAAATAAGTGGGATACTTAAAATATTTTATACTACAAATTCAGTAATAAGAATGAAGGCTACTGAGATGGTGAAAGAAGGATTCTTCTCCTGAAGGCTAGGGAAATACCTGCTTGTGAGAATGACTCAAGGATTCTTTTGTCTATTAACGCAACATGGATAACCATAACTTGCCTACTGTATGAACCAACTTGAATTTGCAAAGCTTCAGCAACTTTTATTGGAATCAATGTACTAAAAAACTCTCTCTATGCACTAAATAAAACAGTAATTACAACGAATACTGCTACACTGTACAATAACAAAAGACATTCATCAAAAATGAAATCTTACCATACGCATCTTCATCCGGATCTCCTGAATAATACTGAAGAACAACGCGATACACAATATACCCCAATTTCTTGTACATAGTAATGGCTACAAGATTGCTTACACGAACAAAGAGATCAACAAAGAAGCAACGTTTCCTGTATGAAAAAAATAAAAGCTGTAGCAATGACGGTTAATAATTCCAAGTTAATAGTTCTTTAAAAATAAATACATTTAAATGGAAGATAAAACCTAAAAAAATTTCTGCTCCATAATCACAAACCTTTAACTTCACTTATGCTATAATACCTATCACAGCTCAACAGTAGCAAAGAGTAGTCATCAATGGATGAAAGAACACTTGAATCCTCTTTGCAGAAGAATTTTATCACTAAATTTAGTCTTCTTACTCACTACACCATGTTATTTTACTGCTCTGGTAAGCTGAAGGTGATCCAGGGAAAACAAATTAGAGGACTGGGAGGAATCTCTGTATTTAAAGAATATAGAAATGCACATCTCTTCAGCTGTTCAACCTTGTAAACTTTTAGGATAATAAGGTAGTGCCAACTCTGACCTCCTGGATGATAATCTCCAAAAACCAGTAAAATATGAACCAGATAGTAACCAAACAATTGGTCTGTAAAGAGCAACTGTAGACTGGGATGGAATGTCTCATAGACTAATTATTTCATGAAATAAGTAAAGATCATGGGAGACTCCACCAGCAGTAACAGGAGTTTGAGTAAACTTTGAATCAAGATCTCATATGAGAAACGGCCATTCTGAGTAACCTATGAACAGAGAACTTACAAGAGAAACTATAAGTTTCCTAAGTCCTAAAGCAATGGACTTGAGCAAATGTCATCCTAGTTAAGGATACATCAGTGGAGAATTATGTGGCTGGACCCAAACTGAGGTTGAAGCAACATAAAAATTATAGGACTCCCGAAGGATTAGATTTATTTTTACGTGGCTAAGAACCAATTGGTTACCTAGCAACGGGACCTACAGCTTATTGTGGAATCCGAACCACATTATAGCGAGAAATGAATTTCTATCACCAGAAACAAATTTCTCTTGTTCTTCACTGGCCGCTCAGAGATTTGAACTCACGACCATCAGAGTGGTAGCTGAGAGCGGAACCCGCTGTCATGTTTCTTTTGCAAGGACCCCTTTTTCATTCATTCAAGCATGACTAGACCTTCCAATTTTCTCCTCTGATGGAAAAACTAGGAAACCATCTATTCTTTTCCTCAGCCTAGTAGTGGGTTTCAAAGGCCAAGCTGCATAAAATCCCTTATTCAAAAAAATAGGCCGCTCTCTTTGAACTGTAAAAATGTGGGTTGATATGTAAGCTTTTCCTCCATCTACATCCTTCAAATTCTTCTAATCATCATGGGGTTCCGTCTTCCAACACTGCACAACTTGAGTTAAAACTCGTCACTGAACTTATTTACTGTCTGCTAATAGGCTCAAAGGCAAGAGAAGTCTATGCCTTGACAGGCTCATCAATATCAATCCAAGGTTTGAATAAGGGTTCTATGAGAGAAAGTATTTGATGATTCCCAAAGGAAGCACAAAATTATACATGTTAAGAAGCCTAGGCTAGACCATCTGTGCAAAAATGTTACTACAACATAGTAGTCTGTAAGAGGCAGCAAATGGCCAAGGAAAACAGGAGAGGTTAATGCAATTTAAATACTGTACTGCATCAAGATGTGTATTTTGGGTTATTATCAAAGGACAACAGATGTAAGAGATGTAAACATACAGTAATTTGATCAAAGGTTGAAATGGGGCAGTGGAATATCCTTCCTTGATGGGAAATCCTTACAAGGAAACTCAAGATTTCACTTGTAAATTCTTCGTGTATCTGCCTTTTGACAACATAATAGTAACATAATGATTTGTAAATGGCACGAATACAAGAAATTACTACAGTATATATTGGCTTTACCTAGAGATAAAGTAATTTTAGTTAAGAGCAGATCATTTACTGATGAATCTTGATTTTTCGGGTTCACTTACAAAACCTACATTAACATAAAACTTCAAATACTGTCTTCCTACCATACTATAAAATTTATGATTTAAAAAATATATAACTTAATGATCACAGTGAAAATTATGCAGATTACAGAGGTCTTTCTAGTAGAAGCAGGTACTACAGTACTCTACTCTGGCTTGGTAAGCTGTAATAATTGAAAAATATAACTTGCCATTCTCATTAGGCAATTCTTAATAATAAAATGTACCCTCAGCTACCTTCAAAATACTTACTTTTCTGAAATATCTTCTAGGATAGCCATCAGCTGTTTAGCCAGACCAAGTCGACGATATTCAGGAGCAACAGTCAATGCAGTTACATGACCATGCCAGTTTTCCCCATGGCCTTCTGCTTTACCCATAACTGTAGACAAAAAACAAGTTACTTACCATACACATTTTGATAAAACATATTAACATAAATCCTACAGTCTTTTTTTTTTTTTTGGGGAATTTATGGTAAATAACTGCAGCTGATATTACTGAAGCTAACAGTGATGGGAGTCTCAAGTTGCTCAGCACCTACTATAAGTAATAATAATATTGGCTGCAGATATTTACTATCAGCTTTGAAAAAGATTATAGTTTTGCGCATAGAATACTGACTCCAATGTTCATGATAATACAATGCATGATTTTCTTATCTCCTAATAATTCTAACATCTGTTACCCACTGGCTATGTAAAAAAAAACTTAGCCTTAGCATAATAGTTATCCTTACTTTACCTAACTTTTCAGACGGCTGCATTGCCCCAAACCCTCATCAGCGTATGCCATCATGCTTTCCCTTTACAATGTTAGCCTTGGGTAAATGTCTACTGAATTCTCACCACTTTCCTTCCTTTATCCTGTTATGGGATAGGCTATGTGCCCCTGGAATTTCATTCAGGACCTATACACACAAGTTTTGCATACGCTAGACTTCCCCTAGCAGGTACAGAACAGTTGGCATGTATTACTGGCAGGCCTTGGCTAGCCTACTGGAAGTGAATACAGGCAAAACCACTTTGTTAGACAATGCCTATAATTAGGCCTTGCCTTGAGCAAATCCAGGTCATTTCCAACTCTAATCTTGTTCTCTCACTGAGCTGTTTTGCCCCAATTCCTGCTTGCCCTGGACTATGTCAACCAGGCAACTGTTTCTTTCAGGTGCTTTAGATCTATTTGAATAAGAATTGTAATAATGTAGTGATCCCAATTTCCTTAATGGTATCCAAGGTAAGATTACATTTAAGCCAGATGATGGCACCACTTAAGGGTACTGATAAACCTTATTTATTTGCATCTCAGTACATGTTTTGTGTAGAAACCTTAAGGGGTGTAAAGAAAATTACTTGAGACCAGGGGGGGAGAAGCTCCTGCCGACTAGTTAGGATAATGCACCTTAGGCTACGATGTACGCTATCCTTTAGCTGGGCACATTTGAATCAGACAGTTCTGGGTACAATCCAACCTAACTCCACTGGAATGAATACATTTATACTAAGGCTATTAAAAAAATTAAGTTATAAACAGTAGAATAAGCAGTTATAGTTTTATTCATTTAATATAAAAAAATTGCACATATTAAAGAATAGTATAAAATGTTATATTGGCCAAAAAGTGATAAAACTATTTTGTAAGTCATGAATTCTGATAGTCAAGAGAAAAAAAGTGGGGAAAGAAAGATAATTTTCTACATCCATTGTTAATCTGAACAAGTTCTGTTCTGAGTTCTTGGAAATTATGAGGTGATAGGCACTTGCTTGAGCATGTGCTATGCAAGAGCACTGATGTATGCATTTTTGTTTTTCTGTTACACAAAAATTAGGATGCCTGGCATTTTCAACTAATCAAAACTTAATATATTCTTAAACTACAGTATCCAGATGTTTTCTGACTCCTAATTTTCAACACGTGATATATTCAGTTTAACAAAATCTGACATGTGTAAAACTGCAGATGACAACGGCACTAACTTCATTTATTTTACCCGCAATATCAACTTTAAAGCAACTCTTTATCTATCTGAAAGTGCTGTAGGCTTATCCTTTCATCAAGTAAATGCCTCTCCTAACCAAACTGAATTGCTTGGCCAGAGACATGCAGTAGGATATCTCTTCACCTTAAGGTAAGGAATATGCTGTCTGCAATTCTGAGAAAGTCATGGCGTTGTCACCCTTGCAAGTTAGTGAGGTCACCCCTACATTAATTGCTGCGTTTATCTTTTACAATTTATGGCATTCTACATAATGTTAGATCTAGTGAAGGATCTACAGTAAAACTGAAGACTGCTACTGTGCCCCTCTGGTTCTGTAGCTACCAGTTAACATGCAAAAATGGGTACCATGTTTAGTACCAGCCCCTTGGGGATGAATGTAAAAATGTTAAAACAAAAGACAGTAAATATCATAAACATAAACAAAAGCCACCAAAAACCATAAAAAAAAACAAAAGACATCAATATGAACAAAAACAAAAAGTGTTAAGTCTTCCAGTCAGTGACAGGGAGGAACCAGGCTGCGGTAGTAGTTTTCAGTTTTACTGGATCTACGCCCTAGGTTAGGTTAGGATGTGAATGCAAGGTGGGGTATGATACCCCAGATTTTACGTTGGGGCTTATAAGGGCAGCTGAGGAAACACAATAAAACGAATGGTAGGAACCATCAATGTCGTACAGGTCAGAAATGCAAAAAACGGCTGGTAGCTAAGCAATGAGAAATATACATACCCTGCTATTTATACTTTTACAAAGGAAATAATGTATCATTGTAATACATCACAGCCTTTAATATGCCTGGAAAATAATAATATACAGTAACTTCATACTTACTGTAGCCCATAATAACCCCACTCGGCGACTCTGCTACCTGAAAGTACTCGGGCCAGTGAGCGAGATATTGCAGGTAAAAAGAGAGACCGTACGTCTCTGTCAGCGGATCCAAATTAACATTGTTGAAATGAAACATGTCCTCACAGCGGAAAGGCCTCAAAGTAGTCATCTTTCACGGTAAATTTGAGCACGTTCCTGCGCTCAAAAA
Organism: Macrobrachium rosenbergii; assembly: GCF_040412425.1. Lineage (NCBI taxonomy): Eukaryota > Metazoa > Arthropoda > Malacostraca > Decapoda > Palaemonidae > Macrobrachium > Macrobrachium rosenbergii. The sequence goes on from NC_089781.1 coordinate 23,318,515, forward strand.
TAAACACCAGTGGCAGCCGACTTGACTTCCCGACAGGTTGTTTTGGTACTTCTTCTTCTCCCTGTTTCTCTTCGGAATTGGTGCCATTTGGTGATGCCACTCTCGACCAGTCTCGGATGAAATAGTAAGAGAAAATGTGGACTTACTAAATGAATCTGTCAAATAATAAGAGAAAATGTGGAAGTACTTACTGGATCTGTCAAATAATAAGAGAATATGTGGAAGTACTTACTGAATCTGGCAAATAATAAGAGAATATGTGGAAGTACTTACTGAATCTGTCAAATAATAAGAGAAAATGTGGAAGTACTTACTGAATCTGTCAAATAATAAGAGAATATGTGGAAGTACTTACTGAATCTGGCAAATAATAAGAGAATATGTGGAAGTACTTACTGAATCTAAGAGAAAATAATACTTACTGAATCTGTCAAATAATAAGAGAATGGAAGTACTTACTGAATCTGGCAAATAATAAGAGAATATGTGGAAGTACTTACTGAATCTGGCAAATAATAAAGAATAGAAGTAATGAATGCAAATAATAAGAGAATATGTGGAAGTACTTACTGAATCTGTCAAATAATAAGAGAATATGTGGAAGTACTTACTGAATCTGTCAAATAATAAGAGAATATGTGGAAGTACTTACTGAATCTGGCAAATAATAAGAGAAAATGTGGAAGTACTTACTGAATCTGTCAAATAATAAGAGAATATGTGGAAGTACTTACTGAATCTGGCAAATGATAAGAGAAAATGTGGAAGTACTTACAGAATGTGTCAAATAATAAGAGAAAATGTGGAAGTACTTACTGAATCTAGCAATTGATAAGAGAAAATGTGGAAGTACTTACTGAATCTAGCAATTGATAAGAGAAAATGTGGAAGTACTTACTGAATCTGTCAAATAATAAGAGAAAATGTGGAAGTATTTACTGAATCTGTCAAATAATAAGATGTGGAAGTACTTACTGAATCTGTCAAATAATAAGAGAAAATGTGGAAGTAGGCTACTTACTGAATCTGGCAAGTGATAAGAGAAAATGTGGGAGTACTTACTAAATCTGTCAAATAATAAGAGAAAATGTGGAAGTACTTACTGAATCTGCCAAATAATAAGATAAGATGTGGAAGTACTTACTGAATCTGTCAAATAATAAGATAAAATGTGGGAGTACTTAATGAATCTGAGAAATAATACTAGAAAATGTGGAAGTACTTACTGAATCTGAGAAATAATAAGAGCACACGTGGAAGTACTCACTGAATATAATAAAATTAATAAGATAAAATGTGGAAGTACTTACTGAATCAGAGAAATAATAAGAGAAAGTGTGGTAGTAGTTACTGAATCTGAAAATAGTGAGAGAAATGTGGAAGTACTTACTGAATCTGAGTGAGTTATTACAGGTAAATCACATATTTACAGGCAGTTCTTTTTACATGTCGCCAAGTGCTTACACGTGACACATGATCTATGCAAATGCATATATTACGGGTGACTTGGTGCTCTCCCTAAATAAGAGTCAAGGACCTGTAGGTCTCAGGTTTTGTTTCTTGACTTCATGCTTGAAAGCAGTATAACAGAAAGCAATCCACTATTGTACTTTAAAGATATATGTTATTGTGTTCATATTCTTAATCGTGATCCTATAAGATTTGTGTCATTCTTTACATGTGGGTTAAGCATTCTTGGAAACATACTTTCACGCCTTTAAATTTAATTCTTTCTTATGAGATAAAGTAAAACTTATGTCCACGGACGTTCAGAGCTTATCAGTTTAAGCTGATAATTTAATCACCTATTTTCAAAATGCTGCATGACATCAGACAATATGTAGACATCTGACAAAATCTTTAGAACAAATTCTTCCAGAACGCTATGACATCAGACAATATGTAGACATCTGACAAAATCTTTAGAACAAATTCTTCCATAAAGCTATTTCACGATGGGAACCATGCAAGAAAAATCAAAATAAAGACCTTTTCCCATTCCTGCGTTACAGCTCATGCCATCATGTGGGCTAATTAGCTAGGGTACTTTACAGTAAATGAGCGTCATTGCTGCTCCCACGCTCATGGCGTACCCTTCTTCGACAGGTAATGAGGAAAGAGGTCACATACTCAGAGGTGACCTTAGTCTTGTGGCGTGTCACCTTTCTTGTGACTTTTCTTCCCAAGACGTCGTGTTTATCGATGCCTTGGGTCCAAATTTTGTTTTTTCTTTTAAGATAAGTGAATGAATCAGCCACCAGTAACGACGTCCTCATACATTATCTTTTGGTTAAGCTGCTGGAAATCCTAAGTCGTGTTTCTGAGACGTGTGGCGATGATGTTCGAATAATGAGATGTTTAGTCTCGACAGCTAATGCAGTGTTATCGTCTCCGTCAGTTAGCGCATTTATTCAGTGATGGTTTACTTACTCAGCGAAGGATACTCATTAATACATTTCCTATTCGGTTAGTTTCTAATTTACATTTTACGCTAGATAATATAAGTTAATGTCCAGAAACAAAGAATCTCTGTACTTTGAGTTATTTCAATATCTGTTTTTATGGATCTCCATAAATTAGGTAGTTGTTAAGCTAGCATATCTGACATCAGTGAGCCTGATAAATTCAATATAAATATTCCAACGGAGAAAGAAAAATCTCTAACAATTTTTGCACCTGAAGCATAGTTTTGGTTACTGTGAATTGAATTTTAGCTGAGGGGCCAAGACTGCGGCTCTTTATGAATAATAATAATAATAATAATAATAATAATAATAATAATAATAATAATAATAATAATAATAATAATAAACAAACACCACATCAGCATAAGGAGGAAGAGAATAAGGTGAATGGTACTGATACTGCTAAATTCATAGGCACGCAGTTGGTGACTTTTTCTGAAGAAAGAAAATACGTTTTATAACTCGCAGGATGAAAGGTGAAGTTATGTGATATAATTGTATACATGAATGCGTTAATATCTCTCTCTCTCTCTCTCTCTCTCTCTCTCTCTCTCTCTCTCTCTCTCTCTCTCTCTCTCTCTCTCTCTCTCTCTCTCATAGGTTTTTGTTTTCTGAAAGCACCCATTTGCACAAGTAATATTAACCAGCTGAACATTTTTTTTTTGTCAGAATCTACACTTTAAAATGAAACGAGTCTATACTCACAGCAAATAAGAAAATATAAAACAAAGAAAAGCAGACTAAAAGCTAAGGCTGTGTGCGTGAAAATATGTAAGTAGTCAGCCATTAGGATTGAGGGTAGATTGAAAAATAAAACAGTGCAAAAACAAGGTATAATTAACATTTACCGAAACATTGCTTTATCTACCCAAGTTCTCAGCACTATCTTAGACAGGCCTAAGGCTTATATTTAGTGCCTCATTTGGCATCTTAGAAGTTTGCAAGAGAGAGAGAGTTCTTGTTACAGTTAGCTAGTCCTGAGTCTTTTATTTATCGTTTTGAATGTCATAGCGAAGGCCTGAGAGAGAGAGAGAGAGAGAGAGAGAGAGAGAGAGAGAGAGAGAGAGAGAGAGAGAGATCTTGTTACAATTAGCCAGTCCTGACTCTTGAGTCTTATATTTATCTTTTTGAATGTCACCGCGAAGGCCTGCCAAAGAGAGGGGAGAGAGAGAGAGAGTTCTTGTTACAATTAGCTTGCCCTGAGTCTTATATTTATCGTTTTGGTGCTTGCCAGAAAGAGAGAGAGAGAGAGAGAGAGAGAGAGAGAGAGAGAGAGAGCCAGCCAAGATTGATAACTGCGTGAGGCAGCTATTGGTGCAAATTAGACGTCGGGCAACCTGAACAGGAGGTCGGATGAGTACGGTACACTAGCACTCCGGATATGGATTCTGCGAGACGAATCTGTGGAAATGATCTCGAAAGGGAAGCGAGCCGTCATTGAGTGAGTTTCACTGTATTCCTTTGACCTCCCCTACGACGTTTGGGAGGAATTCTATGGGCTATTGTCATGCGTCAAAGAGAAGCGTTTGTTCCCCGTAGGTCTTCGTAATAGGCGAAATAGCTTTCATTCTCTCTCTCCTTCAATCTCTTACACATATGCATATATATATATATATATATATATATATATATATATATATATATATATATATATATATATATATATATACATATATGTATATATATATATATATATATATATATATATATATATATATATATATATATATATATCATAAAATATAAAGAGCCTATAAAAATTCACTATTTGCCTGAGGAGAGAGACAGTTTGGTCTCTGAAATATAGCCTTTATTTTCCACATTTTGGCGTTTTTATGGACTCCTGATATTTGATGGAATTCTGTTTTAACAGAAAATATTTCACAGTCATATTTCACAGA
>NC_089781.1:23327880-23417880 GCF_040412425.1 Macrobrachium rosenbergii
GACTAGGATTTTCTAATCTGCTTTATTCTTAAAACAACTGACTCACGACTGTAACCAGGAGGCACTGTACATCGACACAAGTAACGCGCTGGAAAGGCCGGTGAGTAACGAAACCGTATTCATATTAACACTTGTTTATTCTCTGGGAAGATGACAGTTGTTACAAGCCTTGTGAGGGAACGTGCTTCCCGCAAGGGGACAGAATTATACCCCCCAAAAATTCTCTCGAAATCTGTTTTTTGTATTCTTGAAAAATCCTGTGTCGTCTAGGGCCTCTAGAACTTTTCATTCGTAATTGAAACGACAGTGCTCAGTTTGTTGTGACAGCTTACTGCAACACGACGTGCTCTCCAGAGGAATTCTTTTGGGCCCTCATTAGTGATAACAATAATATTTACTTTAATGTATTCCGTTTTATTGCCGTGAAGTTACGAGGCAGCCGTCCAGAATGCGATATTTATTCGGCAGGTGTCGCAGAAGTGGAGTAACCGAGGCTAGGTCTCCGCTGGCCATACTTTGATCAACAGTGTCTCCTGAACCCTGTGATCTGTAGTTCCGGCGTCGTTCAGCTCCGATATGGTGAGTTTCCTGCAAGATGAAATGGTATTCAGTATTACCCTCGTGAACGCGACCAGGTCGGTTCGGTTGTGTGGCCTTTGTATACTTCGATACTTTCCTCGTTGCAAGATAATAAAAATCTGGTGGACTTGTTGCAGTGAACTTATCAAATACTGATGTCTCTTATCTTAGCAGAAGAGTGAAATTTCGGTGTAGTAAAAACACTTTTGTAAGGAGGAACATAGACGTCTTGTTAATGCTTTTGATAAAAACACGAGGCTCTAGTCTTTAAAATTCTGTAGCATATTTCCAAGTTTTCAATGCTCTTAATCAAGTTACAAATTGTTAAACAATTTTGGTTCTTCGGTTTCAAAGGTTCTCTAATGAAATGATTGTGAGATGCTGCGTGGATAGAAATTATGGAGGATTCTTGCTTAGTTGAAAAGGATCTACTTATAAGGGGTAATCTACTCTCAAAGGAACCAGTTAAGATTCTCAAAAGTCCATTGAAGCAACAGTAGTGAGATCCTAGATTAAATCTGAAGGTGAATCAGTATTCAATAGGAGATTACTTAATTGTGGTAGTGTCTTTCTGACTAGAAATAGTGCATATGGTAATATAAGTTTTAGCCACGAAAATAGATTAAGCTTAATCATGCAGAGACTAACATTCAGGCTGTTGATATTGACACCAATATCTGAAGATTGCATATTATGCGAACGTTATTATTTTTGTGGATGGCAATGAGAGCTAACATCTCTGATATTGCAATGATGAACCACTTCAACATCAAAATATCAAATATTGGAAAAAAGCATCCATTGCAAAAAAAAAAAGTTATTTAGTTAGTTAAATACCATAGGTACGGCGATTGATAACATAAATGAAAAGATTTAATAAGGTACTAAATACGTCACTTATAAAGAGAGAGAGAGAGAGAGAGAGAGAGAGAGAGAGAGAGAGAGAGAGAGAGAGAGAGAGAGAGAGAGAGGGTTGGGTTTAGTTAAATGCTGTTCTTGCAGTTATTGTAAACAGTACCCTCCTTTTATTATTATTATTATTATTATTATTATTATTATTATTATTATTATTATTATTGTGCATGAACAGGCTTACGACAATTATCTCCAGGAAATCTTCAAGCCTTTCTTAAATGATAAAATACGCTTATTCTCCGTGTACCCCTCTCCAAGTTATTTGTCTCTAGCTCTTCTGAATTACCTTTTTTTACAATCACCCGTCAAGATATGATTCCCAGTAACAATAAACTGAATCCGTTGATCCAGATTTCCGGGTAGACTGAGATCTAATGAGACTGAGATATAATTAGACTGAGATCTAATTAGACTGAGATCAATTTAGACTGAGTTCTAATTAGGCTGAGATCAATTTAGACTGAGATCTAATTGGACTGTGATCTATTTAGACTGAGATCTAATTGGACTGAGATCTATTTAGACTGAGATCTATTTAGACTGAGATCTAATTGGGCTGAGATCTATTTAGACTGAGATCTAATTAGACTGAGATCTACTTAGACAGAAGTGTAACTTTTGAAACTTTTCTTGAAGCAAACACAATACACATCATTCTACACCGACACACAAAAGGAAGCGTGTACACACACGCATGAATACTCATCTACGCATGCAAGCAGACACGCATGCCCTAACAGGCACTATGCACGCACATTAGTATGCATGCAGGCGCTCGCAAACGAACACAAAAGCATAATTGGCCAAAAGGATAGATCTGTTACTGTGAGGTATCGAGAATACTCATAATAGACTTGGGGAATGCTGGTGTCCAGTAATTCCTAATTGCTGAAAAATCACAGGGCTCTAAGTAGTTATTCTGGTTTTTTAGTGTTCTGTAAAAGAAACTATCGTGCCGGCTTTGTCTGTCCGTCCGCACTTTATTCTGTCCGCACTTTTTTCTGTCCGCACCTTTTCTGTCCGCCCTCAGATCTTAAAATAACTACTGAGGCTAGAGAGCTGCAAATTGGTATGGTGATCATCCACCCTCCAATCATCAAACATACCAAATTGCAGCCCTCTAGCTTCAGTAATTTTAAATTTTATTTAAGGTTAAAATAAGACATAATCGTGCTTCTAGCAACGATATAGGCTAGGCCACCACCGAGCCGTGGTTAAAGTTTCATAGGCCGCGGCTCATACAGCATTATGCCGAGACCACCGAAAGATAGATCTATTTTCGGTGGTCTTGATTATACGTTGTAGCGGCTCCACAGAAAACTCGATTGCGCCGAAGTTCTTCGGCGCATTTTTTACTTGTTTTATAAGCAAATTCATTTGGGAATAATAAACATAAAGGCTTCGTTGGCTTTTTGGGAAATCTTGTGCTTGCTGACGGTGTACTGATCAATTTTCGTATGGTAGTGTAAGTGTTTGACATAGTGTAAGAAAAAGAAAAGAGAGAGAGAGAGAGAGAGAGAGAGAGAGAGAGAGAGAGAGAGAGAGAGAGAGAGAGAGCGCAACAGCAGAAAAGATGCTTTTACATTTACCTGCGTTTCTGAAAGCAGAAATTTCGCTTTGAAGCAGCCTATCTGATGGCCTGGTTCCGTGAAACAGCAAAAGACGATTCTACGTGAAATATGCAAGATTCCACATCACTCGTAGCCTTGTTCTCCTCTGCTATTAGCCGCCATGAGCGAAATTTTCATTTAGGATTTCACAAAACTGACATGGTTTATTTTCCACGTCACTGGTCATAACTTTTGGAGACGCTTTCCTAAAAGCACGGCGGGTACTTGAATTTACTTACATTTATTTGGAATTCATTGCACGACCGAGTCTTCCTAAAAGGTCTTCGGACACGCGCTAGAAAGAACGATTCTCCCCAGAAGGAAACGAGAAGGAAAGTTATTACCAGTTCAGCGTTATTTATCAAGAGATTTTTTCCTAGTTTAGTTGCCTCGCTCTGGAAGGGGAATAAAAAATGAGATTTCCCCGTCACGGCAACCTTCAGTTTCACAATGATGCTGCCGCTAAAGGTGCGATATGAAACTCTGATATTTTTTTGACGTAAACTCCTTTGCGATAACAGTGCGAAATCAGGCATGCTTTATGGTCAGCGCGCAGGCACTTGAGCTCGATAACTTTCGAGATGAAAGCGCCGGAGAGTCTTGGCGGGAATGATGTTTTGTGGTCACTCAGTTTCGGTGTCTTTCTGTATGTTTGTCCTTCTGTCTTTTCCGTTCTTTTGTGCTGACTCGACAGAAGGTCTTTTAATAGTCACAGTATGTGCAACTATCACGAAAAAATCGCATGACCTGAACGCATTTATATTTCTGTAGGAATTCTTTGCTTGTGCTTCTGAAGGAAATACACTTTCGATTTGAGGATACTTGGAGGGATTATATTGTTACCTGTTTATTCCCCGTATTCATTGATGACATATAATGCAGTGGTGCTTGTTATTATACAACCACGTAAACAGTAATCTGTAATATTCTTATCAAGTGTTTTTTTGTTTTTTTAGAAATGGGATACGGTTAGTCCGAGTTTTTTTTACAAGACTTTTTATTTGATTTTTATATAAAAAACCGCGGGTTTGAGGAACTTGGGAGGACTTTAGAAGTCAAATGAATTTGGGGGATTTTTTTATTTTTGAATTTAGTCCAACGCTAACTAATATGTTGTGGCATTGGTCCTCCTATAATTTCGGCAGATTAAGTTTAGCTGAATTTTCATTTCTAGCTGATATTCATTTTTATTATGTACCTTTTGAATGACTGTTAGGTCTTGTAAGTCTGCATAACATATACAGTATATGTATATATATATACAGTATATATACACACACATATATATGTATATATGGGTGTGTGTGTATTATGCACTCATAAAAAGTAACACGTGCATGCACGTAATTTAATTATCGAATGCAGTCACAGGAAATGTTTAAAGGGAAACAACAGAGTGCCAAGTATTTTATGCCCCGAAGATGTGTCAGATAACACGAAAGCACTTGGCACCCCGTCGTTTCCTATTAAACATTTTTTTTTATTGCTAACATATATATATATATATATATATATATATATATATATATATATATATATATATATATATATATATATATATATATATATATATATATATATATATATATATTTGATTATAGATAGATATTTGATTATCAGCAGATGCCACATAAAATGTTTAAAAGGAAACGACAGAGTGCCAAGTAATTTCTTGCATCTGACATATCTTCGGGGCATAAAGTACTTGACACTCTGTTGTTTCCTTTTAAACATTTTTAAACATTTCTTGTATAAGTGTTATTTTCCTGATATTTAAATACCCAAGTATATATATATGTTATTATATATCATATTATATAAATATACACACATATATATATATGTATATATACATATATTTATATACCCATTATATATACGTGTGTGTGTGCATGTGTATATGTATATTTTTATAAAATACACCTTTCTTCCTTTGTCAGAGGGAACGGGCCTTGTGGAAAGGATTTTTGAACATCATTTTCCATCAGTATTGTACTATATTTATGATCTAATTTTCTTTATAAGCTACTGCGATGCAGTTCTTAGCATTTGCTCTTAGACAGAGTTAGTAGTTTGTATAATATGAGTTTCATCATTTTGTTGTGCATCATCAAAGTACCAATAAAAGAAATTCGGCTTTCTAATCTTTCTCATTCTTTTCAGGTCCGATGGAGGATAGTCGCCATAACTACTTTGGTTATTATACTCGGTGCCTCCGCGGGTGTGCCGCCTCACAAGATTGATAAGAATGAGGAGGAAAAAAGCACCTCGACTGAAGCAGCGACAGAGCCCCCTCTTGAGGAGAATTTCGAGTACGGGTTAGCGTCTGGTGAGGGCGAAGGACCATTTCCATCAGTCGTGCCCTCTGGCGGGGCTTGGCTGGTTAGTGATGAAGACAGTGATCGTGATTCTGGGGATCATGAAGACCAAGACTCTTCCAGTGAGGTTGGTAGTGACAACAGCACGGAAATGAAAAGCTCAGGAGGAGGGTATGAGACCGTCGAGAATTTTTACGTCCCTCCTGATATGGTGAAAAGACTCACTTTGTCTGGTGCATCTTCGGAACGCATAAAAAATGAGTCGTTAGAACTGGTGAAAAACGGTAGCCTGAGTAATGAAACAGCTGGGTTTCCAGAAGATCATGACACTGAAGGGGCTAGAACTGTAGAAGTAAACTACGGAAATATTTCTGATCGCTATGCCGAAGACGAAAGTGGTTACGCTGACTATGATGATAGTAATGAAAGGCCACTGAATAAAAGTGAACTAGAAGAGGAACCTGTGGTAGGTTCAACTGAAAACCCCCTGGAGAACTATGCATCAGAGAATAAAGCATCAATGAATCACAGCTTGACAGCAGTTATAGAAACTCTGGCAGAGTCTGATAATTCTAGTGAGGACACAACACACCGCAGATCAAGGAAAGTATATGAAGAAGAAGCTGAACTGGGATATTTGCCTAGAATACCGCAAAATGAAAAAGTGGTTCATCCAAGGAAGAGGGGCAATTGCGGCAAAAGGACGGATTTGCAAGATGGTGCTCATGTTAAGGTAGTGAATGAAAAAATGTCGAAAAATTCGAAGCATATTATTTTAGACCTAACCACATCTGGGGAAAACAATGCAGAGAAATGGTCATCAGTGCTAAATGGAACTGATTGCGAAACGCCTCTCTTGGAGTCAAAGGATTTATCATCTGTGACTGTTCTGATGGATTCATCCACAGGAAACCAATCGGTTGAAGAAGACAAAAGTCCAGGTGGTCCTCGTATCCTTGTCATTGACGTAACAGATCCAAGTAAGAATATTTCATCTGGAGAGAGCACGTCATCATTAGTCACACCAGATTGTTCACAAAATTTGACAAATGAAGAGGAGAAACTTCCCAGTGAGAGTCACCTCCAGACTGAAAATTGTTTAATTTTTGCAGAAAGGGATTTGCGACTAGTTATACCGAGGACAATACTGGAGACAGTTTCCTTCCCTCCAAATCGAGTAGATTTGCTATTCAACGAAAATTCAGTGGAACCATTGACTGATTTACAGCCCTACTCTCCTGGTGATTTTTCAATTTTTTACCACCCAAAAGGCAACTATATTGTATGTACTCTTTTAGGAGAGCGAGAATTATTATTAACATTCACTGCAATTAAAAGAAAACTGGGTGCTGATAAAAATGTCAGGGATATTTATCACCTGCATGTCCCAAATTCTAAAAATTGTTTGATTTTTTCAGCAAAAGACATACACCAAATTATACCAGCAGCAATTCTTGCAAGAGTAGACTCCTCACCAATTGGACTGAATTTGGAATTCACTAAGAATCCAGATGAACCCCTAACTTTTTTGCAACCTTATTATCAGAGTGATTTTTCAATCTCCCTTCACTCGCGAGGCTATTATACTATATGCACTCTTCTCTCAGAGAGAGACCTATTAATGAGTTTTGCAGTGATAAAAGAGAAGTATATCATGAATGAAAACGTCTCTGGGGGTCATCCCGCAGATGCAGCAGAAACTGAGAAGTGTTTCATTTTTGCCGCAAGGGACATGAACACAATAATACCAAAGAACATTCTGGAGTTAGTTACATATACTCAGAACGGCCTGGATTTGGTATTCACTGACAATTCTGTGGTTCCATTAAATCATTCACAACCTTACTCACTAGGTGGCTTCTCAATTTCCACCCACTCACCAGAATATTACACCGTATGCACTCTGTTAACAGAAGGAGAATTATTAGGAGCTTTCTCAGCGATAAAAGGAAAGCAGATTGCCGATGAAAAAGCCATAGGGGGCTCTACCCCAAGCCCACCAGACAACAGAAATTGTTTCATATTTACTGGAAGAGACTTGAGACAAATTTTACCGCAGACCATTCTAGATAAAGTAGCCGCCATGCCCCGTGGTTTGGATTTCATATTCACCGGAAGTTCAGTTGAACCACTAATTAATCCACAGCAATACTCTCAAGTTGATTTTTCAGTCTACTTTCACTCGGCAGGCCATTACACGGTATGCACTCTTTTAACACATCGAGAATTATTGACAGCTTTCAGCTCAGTGAAAAGAAAACAAAATCTTGACAGATATGTCCCACCCACTCAACCTCAATATCTGCCAGAAGCCAGAAAGTGCTTCATTTTTGCAGCGAGAGACTTGTGGCGTATCATACCAAAGACGATTCTGGATACGGCAGCCTCTGGTCCAAATGGAATAGATTTGATTTTCACTGAGAGTTCAGTTGAACCTCTGACATATCTACAGCCATACTCTAAACCCGATTTTTCGCTCTACTTCAACCCAGAACACTCATATACTGTGTGTACCCTACTAACAGCAAGACAATTATTAATGGCTTTCACTTCCATAAAAGACAGACAGAATGTCGGTGGACATTCCAGTGAGCGTTATGGCGCAAAGCAACAGGACGCCAGGAACTGTTTCTATTTTAGAGCAAGTGATATGAAGCAAATCATACCAGAGGCAATCCTTAATACCGTGACACCTGCACCAAATGAAAAGCATTTTGTCTTCAATGAGAATTCAGTTGAACCTCTGCCTTACCCAAACCCTCACTCTTATGGTGAATTTTCAGTCTCAGTTTACTCGGCAGACTATTATCAAGTTTGCACTCTCCTTAACGAAGGTGAATTATTATCTGCTTTCAATTTAATAAAACGGGGATGGAATAAAGGTGAGAATGTGATTCCTAGCAGTCCCGCAGACGTTCCACCAAAAGGTGAGAACTGTTTTATTTTCGCAGGGACAGACATGAGACAAATTGTGCCAGTGACAGTTCTCGAGAAAGTGGATTCTACTTCGAGTAGAATCGGTTTGGTTTTCACTAAGGATTCAGTTGAACCACTGTCTCATTTAGTGCCATTCTCCCAGGCAGATTTTTCAGTAGCGTCCCACTCAGGGGATTATTATTCCATATGCACTCTTCTAACGGGAAGAGACATATTAATGGTGTTCAGTAGAATAAAAGGCAAGAGGAACGAAGGTAGCTATAAACCCCACACACCACAGCTTTTGGGAATTCCAGAAAAGGTGGCTGTCAGAAAGTGTAATATTTCCAGTGACACTGATGGATCCTTTGACAATTCAGAGAATCTGTGTCCTGAGAAAAAACAACTCGATTGCCATGATGTCAATGATCCGACAGCAAATACCAAAACCAGCCCATGCAACTTGTCTTCTGGAACAAAGGAAGCCAGTTTGAATATTTACGTATATCCTATCATATTAACGCCAAAAACACCTGACGGGTATCCATCACTTTGGGGAACGGTATATCAATATAAGGAAAGGGATCTTGACAAAAAGCTTAGTTTGCATGACCAGAAGTCGACATGTTGCGAGGGAGATGGTCTAGTGATGTCCTCTAGCCCCGAAAATGATAAAAATAATCAGTTTTGGCAAGGAATCATTCGGCCTCCTCTCAGTGGACTTTCAAATCCTTGGATGAGACGTACCTGGTTGCCTAGACCAGCCTATGGCAGGGGATTTGGAAATGGTCCTTTCTTATCTTCTCTGAATGCTCAGCCACGTGATGTGAGAGATATTAGCGTTGGAAACAGCTCTGACGGTATTCCTCAAGACTTAAGGGATAAATTACCTTCTTTGTTGGGAAGGAATATAGAAACATTTTATGAAGACTTATTGAGGAGGGAAAACCTACAAACAGGAGGATTAATGGGAAATTTAGATGGATCAAGAATAGATTCTAGTTTTACGTCTTTTCCTGGAGCATACCCACTCAACCTCGATAAACAGCCCGACTATTCTGAAAACGGCAATAAGAACTCACCAGAGAAGAAACTTATTCCAGGATGGATTGTTTTACAAAGTAGTAAAAAATCTGAGGTAAAAAGAAACAGTAACAGCTATCCGACTGCTCTTGACATGACCTCTGGTGTAAGTCATGATGAAATTAGTGGTACCAGTGACCATGGAGATGAGAATTTGCAGTTTACAAGTGAAGATAGTGAAGTGAAGAACTACTATTCAGACAAGATTAGTAATGAAAACATGAGTTCTGAAAATGATGCACTAAATGCTGGAGATCGTTTTGCTCAAGAAAGCTTTGAGAATAAAGATAGCAGAACAATGAGCAGTGCAGGAGGGAATGTGGAATCAGTTCCAGGAATTGAGAGCGTGTTGAATTCTGATTATGATTTGCAACAAAACTCGAACGTCGCTCAGTTTGGTACTTATGGAAGTAAATATGTCCTGGATGATGTTATTCAGCATCACTCTGGCAATATAACCACAGAAAATGATGATTTACAGGTCACTGTGGAGGGTGAAGGCATTTTTAGTGAAAAACCAGCCATAAGCAACCAACTTTTATGGATGGAGGACTCTGCAGACTCTTTAAATAGGCCTAATGCACCTGCAGATTCATATGCTAACCGTGCACTGCAACCTGAAATTACCAGTAACATTGAAAACCAGGTCATTCAGACAGAAAAGGCACTTAGTACAATTGCCCCAAAAAGAGGAAGTACCAGTAATGATGAACAAAAACTGGTTTTTGATCCTAATAACCTGGCAACTTCTCGAAGTGAACCTATAAGTATGAGTGGTGATGCTATAGAAATTGGGCAAGGCTATCCACCTACTTTAGACAATGAGAGGGTTGGTCCAGAAAGTCTAGATTATGGATGGTATGAGAGTTACAGGCCTTCAGGTGCCGAAGACAACAGCCCAGAAGTGGGAGCCTTCCAACCTGATACAGTAGATTTATCTTATTCAACAACTGGTCCTGAACGGTCTGGAGATTACAGAAGTGGCGTCTTTCAGTATCCAAACACCATAACGTAGAGATCTTATAGTGCTATAAATTATCAAGATATTTAAGGCTTCCTCATAGTTCTACAACAAAAATAAGAGGATTTTCTATAATATATATTCAAGGGATTCAGATTATTGGCCAGCTATGCTATAAATATGTTAAGTACTGCACATTAAAAAATTTTCCACTGTGTAGACAACACCGGAACTTCACTCAACTAGAAAGTGGCAGACACACTAGACGGTCATATAAGTGTAACATTTTATACTGAAAACAATGTGCAAAGAAATTAAAACGTTGTCATTGAAATAAACTTGGCTTTATTGTCCAAGCACTACTTCGGAACAGCATTAAGAAGAGAGTGGAAGGTCTGTGGCATGGTAAATTAAACATGGTTGTGACCTTTCCTTGTCATCTTACGTAGTCTGAATGGAAGCAAATTAAATATATTTCAAATGAGGTTTCGTGCTTAAATACAAGCTCATTGGAGTGCTTCAAATCACTGTTTAGTATGATGAAATCACATACATATGGAAGCCATTCTTCTCTACGTACCAGGTGCTCCAATTTCTGACAAATTACATGCAGGACATAACCAGTTATCATCTCCACAGGAAATGTTTTAATTTGGCCCGTATATCATGAAGACTGTATGTATTAAATATCTCCACATATAACTCTTAAACCCAGAAGGAAACACGTTTGTGGAGGAGTTTCCCTGAAGAGAAGATCATTAGTGATAGATTAAATAATTGGCTCTAGCGTATAGGAAGTTGTGAGGGATGACACGAGAACAACGGTAACAAATATGTCCCGAGGAAAATATGAAGGCCTTCTCCATCCCGAGGAATGGCAAGTCATGGTAAGCTATTCAGGCAGCCCATCCGCTTGCAAGTCCATTTAAGCCATGGTCTTAAATATGGTATTTATAATTAGTTCAATCCTGAGATGTTGAATACCATAAAAGTTTTTAGCACTACGTTGCGAGCGTAATTTTGTTTTCCAAGCTTCAGTAATCAGTAAATAGTACCTTTGCTATCTAAGTACCGTTAGCAAATCAGTAGAAGTTACTACCATTAACTGTGCCTCTGATTTCAGGTTCTGAATTCCATAGTTTTCAGACTATAAATGTTTATAATTTTTTGCTCGGATAAGCATATCATACCTAGACATTATGAACCCATACTGGGCTCATCAGGTTCTTTGAATAAAAAAGAAAATAAAAAAAATGATTGGAACTGAAAAAATTTAGCAGCAGCCGAGGTAGAAAGGAGCAGAGCAACACAAAGAAGACCTTAAACTAATTTATTATTAACAAGATTTACAAATTTATAAACAAGTCAATGCTTTTCTTATTCCACAAAACAAGAATACATTAGATTTATAATTACCAGATAAAGCCAAAAACAATTTTATTTCAATATAACAATCTTTACTGGAGAAGAACGTTGAGTCAGCACATTATAGTAAAATTAAAACATTTCATATCTTAAACAAGAGTCAGTCAAAGTGTCAATAAAACAACAGTTACCATAATCACAAAAATTTCAGTTGTTAATGAGAATTAATAAGCGAACATTTACCATAATCACATAAATTTCAATTGCTAACGAGAATTTTAGAGGGACCTCAAAACAAAGTAAAACTTACACCAAATCACAATAATAATAAGGCAACACTCCAAACAGTTTACAATTACAAAACCTGTGTCAAAAGCATTACACACGGACGAAGCAGAACATAACCAGAATGCCACGAAAACAGTATCATATCTCCCGAGCACTAAAAACATTAACTCTGAAAAATAACTGGAAAAAAACCCTAGGTTCGAAGACCCTCTGCAATAAATAGTGCAGGACAATCCAGGCACTCGGGAAAACATGACACACAGCAGATGTACAAATGAGATCACCTGTAAATAAGCACATAACTGGAACTGTAGGCCTACATGCAGCCACAGACGAAGCTGCAACGCAGCCAAAGCTGCAAACCAGAAGCCGTGATTCTCTTGAAGTCGAAGCTACTTCTCTAAATGAAGCTTGCTCTGCTGAAAGTGATACTCAGGCTTCACCCTGCTGGTCCGGAGTCCCCGAAACACATTGCCGTTATGGGCTTCTGAATCTGGTACAAAGGTTCCCCTTGCTGCTTAATTTCCATCAGGTCTCCATACCTTTCCTGACTGAAGCGGCCGGACACCTCACTTACAACATAAAACAAGAGGTGAAACGCCCTTCTCTGGGAAACAACCGGAAAACAACCGCTCTGTTCGTCCCAGCAAAGAAAACTGAACGAGGTGGAAAAATACAATATATATATATATATATATATATATATATATATATATATATATATATATATATATATATATATATATATATATATATATATATATATATATATATATATATATATATATATATATATATATTGTATTTTAATATATATATATATATATATATATATATATATATATATATATATATATATATATATATATATATGTGTGTGTGTGTGTGTGTGTGTGTGTGTGTGTGTGTGTGTGTGTTTGCAGATGTTTGCAAGAGCTGGTGAAAGTTTGGGACCATTTGTGGGCAGAAAAGTAGAAAGTGAAAGTCAGCAAGAGTAACAGCGTGAGAGTAAATGAAAGGCAGGAAGCTTGGCTGATGCTGTTGAGTAAGAATGGGGGAAGAAATGAAGAATTTGAGAGTAAACGTTTTGGATGTCTGAAAGCCGAGAGATGCATCATAGAGTAAATGAGGCAATGAGAACAAAAAGTGTTCTGCATTTTGGTGTCATCTGATGATATTGAGATTTCGTAATGCATTTTTATTAACATCCACTTTGGAAAAAACAAGTTACCCAGCATAATTGCCTACGGATTTTTACTCATTGAGAGTGTAATTCATATTTTATCACTATCATTTTTCCTCATGGGGTGTGCGTAATTAAAATTTGATAACGATCGACTGAATCTTTTCCCTTTTCCCAGGTGGAATCTTATAAGAAGAAAAACGATGGTGAGGATCTGAAAGTTGGAGTTTTAATGAAGCTTGTAGCATACTTAGCATGGGACAATTGCTACAATAGACCAGACGCAGCCCATAGCCATTAATCTCGCACTTATGAATGGGAAAATCTTCTCAGAAACAACTTACATTAATAATAAAGATAAAAATTTCTGGTGGTTTTTACGATCTTGGAAGGGGCCCCCCAAAATCAGAGCTTTGAGTGTCATGTTTGTAGGGACGAGTGATTGAAACCTCGATATACTTGTCAGAAAGGCTTCAGAAATTGGAAGAAATTCCTTCACACAGTGAAAATGCATTTGAAGCTTCTTTTTTTTTATACTTATGCTTTGAACTGAATCCCATTTTGTTGTTCAACTATGACTGAAGTGATTTATTTGTATTACCGTCGTGCGTAGAATAAATATATACTTTTTCATGTATTTGATTTTTCCTTAGAAAGACTCAGTTGGAGGTTAGTCTGTGTTTTACGTTCTCGGTAAAATAAGGATCTAATGTAGACTGAATAACCTGTGTTTAATAAACAGGTCACAGTGATATAAATTTCCCCAGAAGCTTGACAGGGAGATATTTCCAATTTATATTAACATGTACGGGAAAAGACGCAGTGTGTATTCACATTTATATATTTTTCTGTGTACCAAGGATAATCTACAAGTTATAAACTTCACTTTAGAATTGGCGAAGTCCAGGCGGAATTTGCCTCTCTTACTATTCGTACGTGCAGAACGTAGGTACAGTACCTTGGTCTAAGCTTAGGGACGGTACATAACGTCCCCAGGGTTAAGATTTGGCGCCATGGCCCTCTTAAAATCATAGCAATTTGATAAATCCCCATGTTCCACAGACGCGGAAATAAGGCCAGTGTGGAGTTCTGGAATTTGGTAAATATTTCGCCACCGGTTGTTTGAAAATGAAAACCTAGAAGCCTAGATGAAGGTCTTGTGGTGAGATATTCAGCCAATCAAATTTGATCCCTCCAGAAAAAAAAAAGACGGGTGGATCTCGGGTTTAGCTTTCTAAAAACTGGACCACGAGGATTATGTCTGTTTATTCATCTATACTGTTTTGTGCACGTTTAATTAGTTCCTCATTGGATGGGTCGATATCGTACTCGGCTAGCACTCTCCTAGGCCCGCGTTCGATTCTCGGGCCGGCCAATGAAGAATTAGAGGAATTTGTTTCTGGTGATAGAAATTCATTTCTCGGTATAATGTGGTTCGGATTCCACAATAAGATGTAGGTCCCGTTGCTAGGTAACCAATTGGTTCTTAGCCACGTTAAATAAGTCTAATCCTTCGGGCCAGCCCTAGGAGAGCTGTTAATCAGCTCAGTGGTCTGGCTAAACTAAGGTATACTTTTCCTCTCAATTGAAAGAATTTCATTAATTCCTCTTTTATACTCCAAAGCAATTCTCTCTCTCTCTCTCTCTCTCTCTCTCTCTCTCTCTCTCTCTCTCTCTCTCTCTCTCTTTTATTTTAGATCTTTGACACTTGTGTGTTTACACTGAAACTGGCTAACAACTGGTTACATAGTTGTTTCCCAACGCGTATGTAAGGAACGTTTACCTAACGAATGTCCGCATAGCAGCTATATCATAATCAAAAGACAGTAATATGATCCCTAGAGTCTCATTGGGCAAGGAAGCACCTTTCATAAAATAAATTTTATAATGGCGTAACAGTCTTAGGACTGTGGAAGGGCCGTATATAGGCATGTTCACAACGACCATAAACTGAATGGCTCCGTGTCAGTTGCCGGATGAGCTTTATTATCGTTTTGATACGAGTATTTATAAACCAGTCAATCAAATATCCCATCTGTCCTATCAATACTAAGGACGATGAATGTGCTTTTCAGCACTAACTGCGATGACTCGTCAGTACGACGTATGAGAGAGGTATTTCTCGAACTCAAACCTATTAGTCAAGTTAGCTCTTTCCATAGAGTGAAATTCGTTCCGGGGTAACTGAACAGTTTTCCGTTCGTTTCTGTGCCGAGTGAACGAGTCTTAACGTGTTCCCCAACTGAGCCACAATATTATTTTCAGTCTTATTTTATTCTGAGGCTGCATCAGTGCGAATGTATCTCCTTGAAGTCAGTACTGTATCGGAAAAAAATTGTTATAATCTTACCAGTGCTTTTAATTATTCTTCCTGAATGCCCGGTACAACCAGCCAAAGAAGGGTAAGTACCTAAATGTCCCTTGATGAAGAGTAGGTCGCTGTAGGTGTAAGACCTTGGGATCATTAGCTGTCATTTCCTCGGTAAGGCGATGGGCATAATGCGTTTAAAATGACAGCATAGTTGCGTGGGTAATATACACTGCTTCAGAAGTACTGGATTAGTCTTCAGTGTTACCACTTGACTCAAGGAAGTTATTCATTGAAGTTATTTATCGTTATATTCCTGTTTATATTAATTGTATATATATTGAAGTACTAGCGAACGTTGCCACTTCAGTCATTTATTAAAGCTTGGCATTAAGTCACAATGATCCCTGGCCCAAGTTCGAAACGCAAACTGGACAGGGATGCCTCCGCCATCGGTCTCCTTATGGTTGGAAATTAATCGTTAAACCCTTCTGGCTATAAATAAAATAAACAATGAATGAAAAAAGCTTTGGGCTCTGTGGATTTGAACTAGGGTTGGTCTTTGCTCAGATTCTAATTTCGGTTGTTTGGTGTTTTTCTTAGCGGACAGGCGTCCCCATAAAGGAAGTGAAGGGTCATTATGCATATGCATTTGTAAATTATTTTACTAAATCATTCGGAGTCGAAAGTTTTATATATATATATATATATATATATATATATATATATATATATATATATATATATATATATTGTGTCTGTGTATTTATAGTTAGTTAATATAGTTAAATATATATGCTATATATAGCATATTATATATACATATATATACGAAAGTATATATATATATATATATATATATATTTCTATATACAGATATATATGAAATATATATATATATATATATATATATATATATATATATATATATATATATATATATATATATATATATACGTATCGTAGATTACAAGGCAAAATAATTAGAGACGTTCACTATGTATATCTGTTTTCAACATGCCCCATTAACAACCAGTTATATGCTTGTGAGATGTGGGCTTTTAAGCGTAAAATGGACACAACATAGGCAAGGCATATACCGCGTGATTTATCTGCATTTTTGACTCATGGCATAAACACTTTTTAAATTAATTTTTTATTCTTCAGGAAAATAATCTATATTTCTTGCATTGGTTATGGACATAAAGTGAAAACAACAGACAGAAATTCGTGCATTTATTCATCTAACATAATACTATCAGTTCACTACAGTCCTATATTTTTAATGCATTTCGTGAAGAATTTCAACGATTACTTGCACCATACTTGCGCGAACTTGTACAGAATGTTTGTAATTAAGGTAACATAAGGCAAGTAAACTGATATATCTGCATGAAGTTGAATGCCAGGGGCACCAGATAATTATTGTATAGAGGACCACTTTACCTCAGCCTATGCTGCTGATACTCTAGCATTTTTCCGTCTTCTGATTTTAGGAACTGAGGAAGCGGATTGATAGGAACATTGAAATAAGTATGGGTTTTATATCTGCTTAAAGTCGTCGAAAGGTCGTACCAGAGAGTTTATTTCTGTCAAGTTTTAGGTTTGGAGTTAGTTTGGGTCTTAGGGTGAAAGTCAATATTGGACCTTGCTGTTTGTTAATATCTGCTAAATCCCTTGGGAAGGTTATGAAGAGTAATTTTGTACTGCTGAGGTCAAAATTATCGGGTAAGGCATATTTCTTGGTTTCTGATAGATTTCGATTAGGAATAGCTGGTGCACCATGGTTAAAAACTTTGGAATAGATGTACTGTTTATTTTCAGAAATTTACGTGTTCAGTTCTGGAATATGATGAAAACAAAAAATTCTGGAATTTACTAGACATTATTATCCCTTGAAGATAACTTGCTTTGAAACTTTTGATACATTTTGCTCTGTAATCTCACAAGATTGGTGTTTAAGAGAACCAGGAACTACACAGTACTAGTGTGAGAATTATGCCGCTTTATGTTTGCAGAAAAGACTTGAAACAAGTTTATTCTTGACAGTCAGATGCTATTAACGCAAGGTATAGATTTGGAACTGCTGGAATTTCAAGTGTAGGACGTTATGGCTTCTTTGTAAAGTTTAGTGTAAGTGGTGCTATGGGTGGACTATGAGGCTAATGAACATAATGGATTTCTGGGGTAGTTCTGTCATTTACCTTGAGTGTAACTGGCATTAGAACCGTAGATACATTTAGGTCTGAAATGCTTGGGGATTCCATTTCAGGAAAACCAGGAATCTTGATACCAGGAATATATGAATAATTTAGTTTGTTAGCGTTTCTTAAAAATATGGGGAGGTATAATTGAAGTTCACCTTTAGAAAAATCATGACCTAGAAAATCAGGAATATTGGTAAGATTAAGTTTGTTATTATCTTGCGAAAATGTGGGAAAGCTTATGTTCGGTAATTTGGGATTAACTGTTTCAGGATTGACCGATGAATTATGTCGTATAATATCCTGTTGATTTAAACTGGGAACAGGTGTTATTTCAGGGCTGGAAAATTGTTGACTACGTATAACGTTTACTTTAGGAAAATGTTGACTAACAATGTCTGGTGGATATATGGTCAGAACTTTCGTGGACCTGATTACCACTTAGGTTGGAGAAAAATGGTTTTGCCCTTTGTGAGCTATTAAGCTCTTGATATATAGGGTATTCCACTATTGGAACATCAGGAACTTGTATTCGGCGAGTGGAAATCTGTGGAATGTTTGTAACGTTTACAAATGGAAGTTTTGGAACTGGAAGGTCTGCTGGCGTTATTCCTGGAATAGAGGGCGAAGTTATACCACTCATATTTTGTATGACTGGATTGACATTTGTTGGTATGTTGATATGTTTACCTTTGGTATTTTAGGATGTTCTACATTAGGAAGACCATGATCTTTAGGAAGCGGAATATCTGGATAATTTGGTTTGTTAACAGCTGGCTATATTAATTCTGAAATATCTTTTATTAAAGGGCGAGAAGTCTGTGGAATTTTTGTGATGTTCGGAAGTGGAAGCTTTGGGATAGGAAGTTCTGCTGGGGTTATGGCTGTAATAGGAGGTAAAGTTGTATCTGGAATTTGTATACTTATTTTATCGCTTATGTTGTTTAAAATTTGGTTGACATTTGTCAATTTATTTAGCTCTGGTATGTTAGGATGTTCTGCATTAGGAAAATCTTCACTTTTAGGACTTGTTATAATTAGATAATTTGGTTTGACAATAGCTGTTAGGTTTAATTCTGGAATCGCTTGTGTTTGTGGGCCAGAAAATTGTGAAAGTGTCTGTTATATTTATGAACTGAAGATCTGGAATAGGAAGTTCCTTAGGAGATATTGTTGGAACAGGAGGGAAGTTGACTTTTAGGACTAGGAGTGTCTGGATAATTTGGCTCGCTAATGGGTGTTACTTGTAATTCTGGAATGTTTTGTATTTGAGGAATTTGTGTGAAGTTTGTAACTGGAAGCTCTTGGATAGGGAGCTCTGGTATTTGAGGATTCTGTACTTCAGGATGGTCATCACTTTCCAGAATAGGAATCGCTGGATCATCAGGTTCGATAATAGCCGGTTGTTTTAGCTCCGGAATGTCTATTATTTGAGGGCTAGAAATCTGTGGAATATCTGTGATGTTTGTAAGTGGAGGGTTTGGGACAGGAAGTTCTGCTGGAGGTATGGTTGCAATAGGAGATAAAGTTGTATCTGGAATTTGTGGAATTCCTTCATCACCTACGTCGTGTATAATTTGGTCTACAGTTGTTGATGTGTTTAGCTCTGGCATTTCAGGATGCTCTGCGATAGGAAAATCTTGACTTTGAGGACTTATTATAACTAGATCACTCGGTTTGACAATAGCTGTTAGGTTTAAGTCTAGAATGTCTTGTGTCTGTGGGCCAGAAATTTCTGGAGTATGTGTGATATTTGGAAACTGAAGGTCTGGGAGAGGAAGTTCTTCGGGGGATATTGTTGGAACGGGAGGCAAATCGATATCTGGAATTTGTGCAATCTCTACAGGGTTTACAATTGTTGATGTATTTTGCTCTAGTATGTCATGATTTTCTGCATTAGGAAGATCTTGACCTTCAAGCATAGGAATATCTGGATAATTTGGTATGTCAGTTTCTGGGAGATTTACGTCTGATTGAGAAATAGAAATCTGGGGAATATGAGTGACATTTGTAACTGGAAGCGTAGGGATAGTAAGGTCTTCTGGAGATATGGTTGGAAAAGGAGATATATTTAAATCTGGAGTTTGCGTAACATTTGAATCACTTACGTTTTGTATGAAAGGGCTGATAATTGCTGATATATTTGGCGTTGATAATTTAGGATGCTCTACAATAAGAATATCTTGACCATTTGGATCGTTTGGTTTGATAATGGCAGTTAGTTTTAATTTTGGAATTTCTTGTGTTTCAGGGTCCGAAAATTGTGGAATATATGTGTCGTTTATAAATGGAAAATTCGGAATAGGAGGTTCTACAGGAGTTAGGGTTGGAACAGAAGGTATATTGAAGTCTGGACTTTGCTGGACTTCAGTATCGCTTATGTTTTGGATGACAGGGGTTGCAAGTGTTGGTATATTCAGGTCTGGCATCTTAGTATGTTCTACTTCAGCAGGATCATGACTTTCCAGAACAGGTATATCTAGATCATCTGGTTTGATGATAGCTGGCTCTTCCACTTCAGGAATGTCTGTCATTTGAGGTCGAGAAATCTGTGGAATAACTGGAAGATTTGGGATTGGAAGTTCTGTTGGCGTTATGGCTGTAGTAGGAGATAAAGATGTATCTGGAATTGATGGAAGTTTTGTATCACTCATGTTTTGTATGACTGGATTTGCTACATTAGGAAGATCATGGCCTTGAAGCACTGGAATTTCTGGGTAAGTTTGTTGAACTTCTGTATCACTTATATTTTGTAAGACTGGATTCACAATTGTTGACATATTTATCTCTGGTATTCTGGGATGTTCTACAACTGGAAGATCTTGACCTTCAGGACTGGGAATGTCTGGATAATTTGGTATGTTAACAGCAGGCACTTCTAATTCTGGAACGTTTTGTATTTGAGGGCTAGAAATCTGTGGAATATGTGTGTTGTTTGTCAATGGAAGCTCTGGGATGGGAAGTTCTTTTGGAGCTATGGTTGGAACAGAAGGTATATTGAAATCTGGAGTTTGTGGGATATTTATATCACTTAAGTTTTGTGTGACTAGGTTTACAATTTCTGATGTATTTAGTTCTGGTATTTGACGATGTTCTACATTAAGAAGATCATGACCATTCAGAACTGAACTACCTGGATAATTAGGTTTGTTGACGCCAGGTAGTTCTAATTCTGGAGTGGGTACTGAAGTGTTTATCAGTGGGAGTTTTCGCGTAGGAAGTTCTACTGGACTTATTTGTGTGATAGGAGATAAAGTTATTTCTATAATTTGTGGAACTTTTAAGTCACCTAAGTTATTTATGAGTGTGTTTATAATTGCCGATATATTTTCCGTTGATATCTCAGGATGTTCTACAGTAGGAAAATGCAGACCTTCAGAAATAGTATTATCTTGGTTATTTAGATTGCCAATAGCTGATAGTTTCAGTTCTGGAATGTCTTCTATTTCAGGGCTAGAAGTGCGTGGAGTACGTGTGATGCTTGTTACTGATAGCTGTGGGATAGGAAGTTCTACTGGAGTAATGAATGGTTTAGGAGGCAAACTGATACCTGGAATTTGTGGGTTTGCAATTGGTTCTTTATGTAATTTTGGTAACCTGTGATGTTGTACATTAGGAAAATAATGATTTTTAGGAATATTTATGTGATCTGGTGTGTTTTCAGCTTGTGAAAATTTAGGGAATATTAATTTTTGTAAATTAAGAGTACCTGATTCACGATGCACAGGTAACTCCTGTTTCTCGATGTCCTGTTTATTTCGTCTGTAAATATGTGGTATGTTTAAGTTTGTTCTTATGTTAGGAGGAACCATTTGAATAATGCGTCGATTTTTTGGAATCCCAAGTTTCATAAAATTTCGTCCCGTTTCATGGGTACTGTTGTTTGACACTTGCAGACTTATATCTTGAAAAATGTCAGGAGTTTTAGGTTCCTGAAATCTCGACACGTTCGTAGTCTTGATAGCTGATGAGTTGGGAAAGGCGAGTCCTGTGTTATAGGAATCTTGTAGTCCAGGCTGTGTCTCAGAAGAGAGATTCAGCTGAGTAGGAATTGGGACTGGCACTGAGACTTCTTCATCTATTCCTTTCTTGCTGGAGTTATTTCCATCTTTAATAGCCTCGACCGAATCATCTTCAGATGCACCAGCTGCCAGATGGATCAAAATAACTAAACCAACAAGCTGAAATGAAAATATCGCCATTAAGCAGAGGGAAATGAAAATTTGAGAGGATTAGATAAACACTTCATAACTTCAAACAACCTTAGATTTATGTCCTAGGCATCTTTTTTTTTTTATTTCAGGTAAAGGGATACACTTAAGAGGCAATAAAAGTCTTTCCTATTGTTTTTCTTTACTTTTTTTTCCGTGCGTGACATACGGATATTTATGGTGAAAGAGACTCTTGAATTATGGTGCATCATATACAATGAATATATCAATTTATCTTTCTGAATTTTGTACCTGTAAATGTTATTTATAGAACTGTTTTTGTTGTATCCTGTTGTCAGTCATTGTAAACAAATGTCAGTATTAAGCTTCAACGAACTATTTCCAAAAATTTCTTCATCCCTACCTGTTACATTCGGGCCTAAGCCATCCTATTTGCTGTTTCACAGGGGACAAAGTCTCATCTTACGTTTGGCTCTCTGCCTATAGTCAGTTTCTTAGCAATCATTCAGATAAAAAAGCTAAACAATTACACTTTAACTACAAAAAAAAAAAATAATAATAAAAAGCTCTCACCTTTAGTCCTAATCCCTGTAGGGCGGTAGTGCCGTCAGTGCACCTCATGCGGTGAACTGTAGGCATTACTTAAGGTTCTTTGCAGCGTGCCTTCGGCCCCTAGCTGCAACCCGTTTCATTCCTTTTACTGTACTTTCTTTCATTATCCCTTTCTTCCATCTTACTTTCCACCCTCTCCTAACAATTGATTCATAGTGCAACTGCGAGGTTCTGTTACACCTTTACAACCTTTTACTGTCAATTTCCGTTTCAGCGCTGATTGACCTCAAAAGTCCCAGTGCTTGGCCTTTGGCCTAAATTCTATATTCAGTTCAGTTCAGTTCTTTAGGCCTAATTAGATGGATAAAGGATATTGCCATTTCTTCTGCTGGAGTCTGGAACCAATGAAGTAGCTTCAACGCAAGTCACCTCCGAAAACCATTACGGTCCTTTCCCATCCTACTCATGGTGGGCCATCTCTATAGACCTTTTGACACTGGGTATGCCTCTCCGCCTGGCATAAAACTGACTTTTCTGAAGTTCATGGTTATAAAACTTTAATCTCGTCCCTGTGGATTCACGGCTAGTGATTTATATAATTGTTCTGTATCTGTTCTGTATCTGCTTGCTTGCTCTCCAATTCAAGGTGGTGTTCCTCAAGGTTCTGTTTTTCACCGACACTTTTTTGGGGTGGGGGATGGGGGCAAGTACTTATTTCAAGGCCTGGTGCTTATATCTTTAATGGTAGAAATGGACATGTTCTGTATTTGCTGTTTGTATAGACATCATACATTTGTCTAAGTACATTTGTGAGCATGAATGTACGTTCAATTTTATAAAGACTTGTGTCAAGACACGTATACTATACATTGAGTGCGTACCACTCCAGATGTAAAATTTTAAACGATTAGTACCATACGCTAACTCAGTTCCAAAATTACCGTTCATGTTAACGGAAAGATATGTCAAGTGATGGTGGGTGAAGGCGTTTCCAGCACGATAAAAGATTATGTTTAGATATTCAGAGCCTGCTATGCATAATCTTAATCACGCAATGCATTGTTTATTGTGATTCAGTGTCACTTTCGTGTGAAGAAGCGATTTACAACAATATCGGCTGGCCTATTAAGACATCTTTCCTTAAAAGAGTTTGTTAGTTAAAGTAGAATGGGGAGAAAATATAAAAAAAAATCAGCTTACTAACAAATTAGTTTGAAACGTACCTTTCTAAGATCCATGGTGACAAAATAATGTCAGAAAGGCACACGGCATAGAGAAAAGATCCTTCAGAAACGAACGTACTTTTCAGGACTCCTCTATGGAAGGCTGTTTTTCTCACACTGGGAGTCAAATCGAATTCGGGAGTCGAAAATACACTTGAGTTTTGTGGAAACCGGTCACTGGAACGTGAAAATTATTTTCTCCAATTGTCACGATGTTATTCCATAACAGAGGAGATGTTTTCCCTAGAGCTCATTCTCTTATTACGTTGTTGATACTGTAGACATCTTTGTCTCTTTTATAATTAGATGGACGTGATTCTCTGCGAACGCAGAATGTCAACAGAAGTATTTCATTACCTCCTCCAGCGAAGTTTGACTGATGTTTTGTATTCGACTCGTTGGTTGTTTTATTTTTATTCGAATAGAATTTAAAGAATTGGAGTGCTCAAGGTAAGGTAGATTGATACGTTTAAACCATCCATGTCTCAAATGGGCAAGGCCTATTATGCGACTGTTTTTTTTTTAAATAAAAAAAACGTAAGAGTTTCGCAAACAGATCAGGCTTCCTTACACGAGTGAAGAAAACATTTTTTTGCGCACAAAACGCGCAGTTTTCTTTTGGAAATTAAGAACTTCAGCTTTTCATGTGCCAGACCACAGAACTTCAGCTTCTCATGTGTCAGACCACAGAACTTCAGCTTCTCATGTGCCAGACCACAGAACTTCAGCTTCTCATGTGCCAGACCACAGAACTTCAGCTTCTCATGTGCCAGACCACAGAACTTCAGCTTCTCATGTGCCAGACCACAGAACTTCAGCTTCTCATGTGCCAGACCACAGAACTTCAACTCCTCATGTGCCAGACCACAGAACTTCAACTCCTCATGTGCCATACCACAGAACTTCAGCTTCTCATGTGCCAGACCAAATAACTTCAACTTCTCATGTGCCAGACCACAGAACTTCAGCGTCTCTTGTGCCAGACCACAGAATTTCAGCTTCTCATGTGCCAGACCACAGAACTTCAGCTTCTCATGTGCCAGACCACAGAACTTCAGCTTCTCATGTGTCAGAACACAGAACTTCAGCTTCTCATGTGCCAGACCACAGAACTTCAGCTTCTCATGTGCCAGACCACAGAACTTCAGCTTCTCATGTGTCAGAACACAGAACTTCAGCTTCTCATGTGCCAGACCACAGAACTTGAGCTTCTCATGTGCCAGACCACAGAACTTCAGCTTCTCATGTGCCAGACCAAATAACTTCAACTTCTCATGTGCCAGACCACAGAACTTCAGCGTCTCTTGTGCCAGACCACAGAATTTCAGCTTCTCATGTGCCAGACCACAGAACTTCAGCTTCTCATGTGCCAGACCACAGAACTTCAGCTTCTCATGTGTCAGAACACAGAACTTCAGCTTCTCATGTGCCAGACCACAGAACTTCAGCTTCTCATGTGCCAGACCACAGAACTTCAGCTTCTCATGTGCCATACCACAGAACTTCAGCTTCTCATGTGCCAGACCACAGAACTTGAGCTTCTCATGTGCCAGACCACAGAACTTCAGCAGAATAGCTCTCATGTGCCAGACCAAATAACTTCAACTTCTCATGTGCCAGACCACAGAACTTCAGCGTCTCTTGTGCCAGACCACAGAATTTCAGCTTCTCATGTGCCAGACCACAGAACTTCAACTTCTCACGTGCCAGACCACAGAACTTAAGCCTCTCATGTGTCAGACCACAGAACTTCAGCTTCTCATGTGCCAGACCACAGAACTTCAGCTTCTCATGTGCCAGACCACAGAACTTAAGCTTCTCACTTGCCAGACCACAGAACTTCAGCTTTTCATGTGCCAGACCACAGAACTTCAACTTCTCACGTGCCAGACCACAGAACTTCAGCTTCTCATGTGTCAGACCACAGAACTTCAACTTCTCACTTGCCAGACCACAGAACTTCAGCTTCTCATGTGCCAGACCACAGAACATCAGCTTCTCACTTGCCAGACCACAGAACTTCAGCTTCTCATGTGCCAGACCACAGAACTTCAACTTCTCACGTGGCAGACCACAGAACTTAAGCTTCTCATGTACCAGACCACAGAACTTCAGCTTCTCATGTGTCAGACCACAGAACTTCAGCTTCTCATGTGCCAAACCACAGAACTTCAGCTTCTCACTTGCCAGACCACAGAACTTCAGCTTCTCATATTCCGGACGACAGAACTTCTGATTTTCATGTTCCAGACGGCAGAACTAACGATGTCCTGTTGCCCAAATGTCTTTCAGAAACAACACTGACATCTCTCCTTCTCTTTTCCTTTCTTTTTATGTTCATTTACTTCGGTTTCCCACAGCAATTTCCCATATTTCATTTTTGGAACTGACGCCCTGCTGTATGGGAAACATCCAGATAACCAACTATGTGAAGGTAGAATGTAACTGATATTTTATTTTCTAAAAATCTATTAATTTATTTATAGATTTATTCATCTATTTAATTAGTTTCGTTTATGTATTACTCTATTTTACGTCGTTTTTAACCTTTGTTTTACGCTTAGGCATTCAGTTCTCTTGAATTTGCCTTATGAATGTGTTGACATGTTGGATAATAATGGTAATAATTACTATGATTGAGATGATGATGCTGATGATGATTATCCTTCCGTCAGTAGGAGTAAACATCCACTTACAACCCTTTTGAATTTTCTTGGGTCTGGAAATGAGTTTACCCCCAGAAAGGATTTACGAGTACTTGAAAAGTTATTCATTTTGTTTAGACGAGTTTGGCAGAGTAGAGGACTTGCCCCTTAGCAAAGGACTAGCAGAATATGATTATTTTTATTTTTTCGCGAGTCATTCCTTGAAGGTGATGTTCATGATGAATCCTAACTGTTATTTTCATCCCATATATATATATATATATATATATATATATATATATATATATATATATATATATATATATATATATAAATATACATATATGTATTTGCAGTGAGCATTATTAAATCTCTTGGAGAGATCAAAGCTCAAAATATTTTGCGAAAAGACGAGTGCATATGTATAGCTGTTTCCAGACCTGTAAATATCTACTTTTGTAGTGAAAGGTTGGCAAGTTATTATGTGTCAAAAAATAGTGAAAAAATGAGTCAACATCTCAATCTCTTTGTTCATAATTCACAGAGAAA
Organism: Macrobrachium rosenbergii; assembly: GCF_040412425.1. NCBI lineage: Eukaryota > Metazoa > Arthropoda > Malacostraca > Decapoda > Palaemonidae > Macrobrachium > Macrobrachium rosenbergii. The sequence continues at coordinate 23,354,752 of NC_089781.1, forward strand.
GAAAAGGATATCTGAAAATTTTACGCTATTTTTATTCAGTCTGCTTGATATGCTTGCAGCTAGGTTACTGAATGAGTTAATCCTTCCGAATTTATTAAGCATTCAGTCCAAGTCATCTGAAAAGCAATTAAAATTCTTAATAGTTTTTTATATATATATATATATATATATATATATATATATATATATATATATATATATATATATATATATATGCCCTTCTATTTGAAAAGGTCATGAAAACAACGACAGAAACAAGAATAGCTACTATTTATTCATCTTACTCTTCATAGTCAATACAGTACAGTGATTAATTTTTTCTTGTGTTTCTTATGCCATAATGTGCATTTGCGTGTTTACACACGACAGAATACTACATGTCAGCTTTCCACCTGATAGGAAGTAATGTTTCTCATATTCGCAAAAGGGGCTCCCACTCCTGGAGGATAACCAGTATCTTAACGTCTTTGTTTCTGGAAAAAGATCATGTTCCTTACTGTAAAGATTCTTGAAAATGTCTGTCACTCCCAGGTTGGAATACGGCTTGTTTTTCTGGTGATGAGGCTCAGCTCTTTGCCCAAAATTTTTTTTACAGATGCTTCCGTGAAATTCATCCCCTTTTCTCCTATCTACATTTAGTCCTTTCGATTTATTTTCTGCTCCTGAGGTTTACTGGATCCTCGGTTCTTTGAAGATCAACAGAGCATCTGGCCCAGATATTATCTCAGTGCGATTCCCTAAACAGCGTTTGCACTGGCTCCATGCTTGTCTTAAGTCTTACTCTGAATTTGAATTCCTGCAGTTACCGGTGTTTGGTTTTCTCCTTATTTGTCATCATTGGCAATATCTTGTAGGAATTTGACGGGAATGTGTCATAACGCGGTTCTACCATTTTGCTTTTCCCAGTAGAAAATTTCTGTCAATGAAATTTGTAGGGAAACACGACTGGAAAAATAGGAACATCAATGCTTAGAGTGTCAGTAATGTCTGTGTTTATTGGTTCATAGATAATTAGAATCTTCTTTGGGATTTTTACATCAGATTCAAAAAGAAGAACTGCATATACAGGTATTTCATGGATCTCTGGGTCTAGAATTTCTGGCCTCGTTCCTCCTGGAATACCTAAAATGTCTAGTTTAAAATCCTTGGAATGTCTCTGATTGAAAATTCTTTGATGGAAATATTTAGATTTATAAGAGAGTTGATAGTAATTTTTCATGTTGTGGAAGTGTGTTAATCAGTGAGTGTTGGAATTAAATTCAGATTTATCAGAAAATGACGGTCTGGAATTGTAGGTATACGATTGGAATACCTGGTGTATGAGGCTTAGAGGCATGTAGAATATCCACGTCCATTCGTGAAAATGCTGGAGGGACTTTTTTTTTGGGGGGGGACGGGGGATATTCGTGGAACACTGGGGAATTATCTCTCACGATCGTCTTGCACTTCAAGGAACCCGTGGAATTTTTTTTTTTGGAGGGGGTTAGGGGAGGGGCGGAGGGACGCTATATTTTGGTTTTGTAATACCGCAGAAAAGAAATTTTCGGAAACCTTGAAGATCAGATTTGGTAATAATTGGTATCTTGTGGAGGATATTTGTATTTGAAATTGTAGGATTTTTATTCAAGCATATCCCGTAGATGCTTTAGGAATTTCTAATATATTTGTAATTGGAATACCAGCTGCCTGGTGTTTAGGACTATTTGGAATATCCGTGAAGTGATTTCCTTAAAGCATTAGAAGGATTATGTAATTGGTGCAGTAGTTTATGGAATATTATTGGTATCACTCACTGCTTGGAAGCAAGGCTTTAGCTTTTCCCTTTTTAGAATGTGTTGGTTCTAGAACACCTTGGGAAATAATTTTAAGGAAATAAGATTCAAGAATGTCAGAAATCCTGAATGTATTGGTTTGTAGACAGTTTATATTATGCGATGTAGAAATTATTTGTTCGGGTAAAAATCAAAGAATAGTGGAGTTGGTCTGTTTGATCATTTAGACTTGGAATACTTGGTATATCAGTTTTAAAATTCAGTGGAATTTCCACGATACTATTTTGCAGAAGTGCTAAATGATTGTTTTTGATGACGATACACTGGCAACCTCACAGACTTAAGTACTTGGGGTTTCTGGGATAGAAACGTTACAGACTTGTACGAAGTCAGTTAAGGGTATAATTGTAACATCTGCTTTATACACCCGAGGGAAAATAGGTGAATGAAAATACAAAGGCACGTGTGCCGCAGATATCTGCTTTTATTAGTTTGGGTAAATTGTATTTTGTTTTGTAGGATTTTTAAGTTCAGGCAATTTAATTAGTGGTTTTGAACTTTCTGATAAATCTGACAGATCTTGCCCTGAACTAAGCGCAATATCACCGATGTTAGATGTTGGAAATACTGCAAGAATTATTTATGGTGGGTTCACTTATAGAATATCTGGGGCTTTTGGGTCAATACTATCGCTTACATATGAGACTTAAGTTGGTAGCTTACGTATATTTGTCTCGGGAATACGTGAGAAATATTGGGTTGAGGAAAATCTGGGACTGATACCGGAAATATTTGGATTTAGATATTTGTTTAATGTTATGGTGTTATTCTAGGAATGTTTGTGTCAGGTAGGATTTTCGTGTTCATGTAAATCAGGAAATGGAGTTCTTAAAACTTTAGACATAGCTAGAATGGTAATAACACGTATCTGGGACTTGAGACCTGGAATAGCCAAGGTGCGTGTCTGGAGGTTTCGGAAGAATTATTAATGGGAGAGTTGTTGCTTCTAGAATGGAAAAATATTTTTTGGACATAATTATTTCTTACCTCAGAGTTTCAAGCACCGGTGCTTTTGGCACATTTATGTAACTATTACGATGGACAAAAAGTAGCTTAATGAAAATTTGAAGCGATGATGATGGAAATCAAAAGGTTTAAGTTTAGTTAGAGATAGGGTCCCATTTAAAGTACTGGAGCATATTTAAGTTTATGCGAATCAGAAATCAATGATTTTGGAATTTAGGATAAATTTGGCACTGGTACCTCTGGCACAGAACCACTTGGAATATTCTTGATATCAATTTGTGGAATAGTTGGAATAGTTATTTCTGCTGGAGGTATAATAGGAAGTTGAGGAATTCCATTGATTATTCTATTACTTATATCTCTGAAGTTAGAGTTTGGTATTATTGGTACAGGCATGTTTGGTACAGGTATGTCTGGTACAGGTATGTCTGGTACAGGTATGTTTGGTACAGATATGTTTGGTATCTGGAATGAAGAACCAACTGGAATATTTTTGATAAGAATTTGTTGGGATGATGGAAGAATGATTTTTGGTGGAGGTATAATGGGAAGTTCAGGAATTCCATGGATAATTCTATTACTTATATCTGTGAAGTTAGGGTTCGGTATTATTGGCACAGGCATGTTTGGTGCAGGTATGTTTGGTACAGGTATGTTTGGTACAGGTATGTTTGGTATCTGGAATGAAGAACCCACTGGAATATTCTTCATATGAATTTGTTGGGGTGATGGAAGAATGATTTTTGGTGGAGGTTTAATGGGAAGTTGAGGAATTCCATGGATAATTCTATTACCTATATCTGTGAAGTTAGGGTTTGGTATTATTGGTACAGGCATGTTTGGTACAGGTATGTTTGGTATCTGGAATGAAGAACCCACTGGAATAGTATTGATAAAATTTTTTGGTGGTGATGGAAGAATGATTTTTGGTGGAGGTATAATGGGAAGTTGAGGAATTCCATGGATAATTCTATTACTTATATCTGTGAAGTTTGGGTTTGGTATTATTGGCACAGGCATGTTTGGTACAGGTATGTTTGGTACAGGTATGTTTGGTATCTGGAATGAAGAACCCACTGGAATAGTATTGATAAAATTTTTTGGTGGTGATGGAAGAATGATTTTTGGTGGAGGTATAATGGGAAGTTGAGGAATTCCATGGATAATTCTATTACTTATATCTGTGAAGTTTGGGTTTGGTATTATTGGCACAGGCATGTTTGGTACAGGTATGTTTGGTACAGGTATGTTTGGTACAGGTATGTTTGGTATCTGGAATGAAGAACCCACTGGAATAGTATTGATAAAATTTTTGGTGGTGATGGAAGAATGATTTTTTTTGAATGATTTTTGGAGGTATAATGGGAAGTTGAGGAATTCCATGGATAATTCTATTACTTATATCTGTGAAGTTTGGGTTTTACAGGTATATTATTGGCACAGGCATGTTTGGTACAGGCATGTTTGGTACAGGTATGTTTGGTATCTGGAATGAAGAACCCACTGGAATAGTATTGATAAAATTTTTGGTGGTGATGGAAGAATGATTTTTGGTGGAGGTATAATGGGAAGTTGAGGAATTCCATGGATAATTCTATTACTTATATCTGTGAAGTTTGGGTTTGGTATTATTGGCAGGCAGGCATGTTTGGTACAGGTATGTTTGGAATACAGGATATGTTTGGTATCTGGAATGAAGAACCCACTGGAATAGTATTGATAAAATTTTTGGTGGTGATGGAAGAATGATTTTGGTATAATAGTTATTGATAATAAATATCTTGAAGTTTGGGTTTGGTGATGGCACAGGCAAGGTATGATGTTTGGTTTGGAATTGAATAGTATTGATAAAATTTTTGGTGGTGATGGAAGAATGATTTTTGGTGGAGGTAATGGGAAGTTGAGGAATTCCATGGATAATTCTATTACTTATATCTGTGAAGTTTGGGTTTGGTATTATTGGCACAGGCATGTTTGGTACAGGTATGTTTGGTACAGGTATGTTTGGTATCTGGAATGAAGAACCCACTGGAATAGTATTGATAAAATTTTTGGTGGTGATGGAAGAATGATTTTTGGTGGAGGTATAATGGGAAGTTGAGGAATTCCATGGATAATTCTATATCTGTATTACTTATATCTGTGAAGTTTGGGTTTGGTATTATTGGCACAGGCATGTTTGGTACAGGTATGTTTGGTACAGGTATGTTTGGTATCTGGAATGAAGAACCCACTGGAATAGTATTGATAAAATTTTTGGTGGTGATGGAAGAATGATTTTGGTGGAGGTATTTGGTTGGAATTCCATGGATAATTCTATTACTTATATCTGTGAAGTTTGGGTTTGGTATTATTGGCACAGGCATGTTTGTACAGGTATGTTTGGTACAGGTATGTTTGGTATCTGGAATGAAGAACCCACTGGATAATTCTATTACTTATATCTGTGAAGTTTGGGTTTGGTATTATTGGCACAGGCATGTTTGGTACAGGTTTGTTTGGTACAGGTATGTTTGGTATCTGGAATGAAGAACCCACTGGAATAGTATTGATAAAATTTTTGGTGGTGATGGAAGAATGATTTTTGGTGGAGGTATAATGGGAAGTTGAGGAATTCCATGGATAATTCTATTACTTATATCTGTGAAGTTTGGGTTTGGTATTATTGGCACAGGCAGTACAGGCATGTTTGGTACAGGTATGTATGATTGGTATCTGGAATGAAGTATAGTATTGATAAAATTTTTTTTGATGGAAGAATGATTTTTTGGAAGAATGAGGTATAATGGGAAGTTGAGGAATTCCAGATAACCCTTATATCTGTGAATAGCATGTTTGATAAAATGTTTTACAGGTATGTTTGGTATCTGGAATGAAGAAAGAATGTATTGATAAAATTTTTGGTTGATGGAAGAATGATTTTTGGTGGAGGTATAATGTTTGGTACAGGTATGTTTGGTATCTGGAAGTTGAGGTATAATGGGAATTCCATGGATAATTCTATTACTTATATCTGTGAAGTTTGGGTTTGGTATTATTGGCACAGGCATGTTTGGTACAGGTATGTTTGGTACAGGTATGTTTGGTATCTGGAATGAAGAACCCACTGGAATAGTATTGATAAAATTTTTTGGTGGTGATGGAAGAATGATTTTTGGTGGAGGTATAATGGGTACAGTATTGATCTGGAATGAAGAACCCCTGGAATAGTATTGATAAAATTTTTTTGGTGGTGATGGAAGAATGATTTTTGGTGGAGGTATAATGGAGTTAATTCCATGGATAATTACTTATATCTGTGAAGTTTGGGTTTGGTATTATTGGCACAGGCATGTTTGGTACAGGTATGTTTGGTACAGGTATGTTTGGTATCTGGAATGAAGAACCCACTGGAATAGTATTGATAAAATTTTTGGTGGTGATGGAAGAATGATTTTTGGTGGAGGTATAATGGGAAGTTGAGGAATTCCATGGATAATTCTATTACTTATATCTGTGAAGTTTACAGGGTTTGGTATGTTTTATCTTGGCACAGGCATGATAAAATTTTTGGTGGTGATGGAAGAATGATGTTTGGTACAGGTATGTTTGGTATCTGGAATCTGAATGAAGAACCCACTGGAATGATATAATTCTATTACTTATATCTGTGAAGTTTGGGTTTGATTAAAATATTTTGGTGGTGATGGTGAATTCCATGATGGAAGAATGATTTTTGGTGGAGGTATAATGGGAAGTTGAGGAATTCCATGGATAATTCTATTACTTATATCTGTGAAGTTTGGGTTTGGTATTATTGGCAGGCATGTTTGGTACAGGTATGTTTTGGTACAGGTATGTTTGGTACAGGTATGTTTGGTATCTGGAATGAAGAACCCACTGGAATAGTATTGATAAAATTTTTGGTGGTGATGGAAGAATGATTTTTGGTGGAGGTATAATGGGAAGTTGAGGAATTCCATGGATAATTCTATTACTTATATCTGTGAAGTTTGGGTTTGGTATTATTGGCACAGGCATGTTTGGTACAGGTATGTTTGGTACAGGTATGTTTGGTATCTGGAATGAAGAACCCACTGGAATAGTATTGATAAAATTTTTGGTGGTGATGGAAGAATGATTTTTTTGGTTGGAATTCCATGGATAATTCTATTATAATCTGTGAAGTTTGGGAAGTATTATTGCACAGCATGTTTTGGTACAGGTATGTTTGGTACAGTTGAATGAAGAACCCACTGGAATAGTATTGATAAAATTTTTGGTGGTGATGGAAGAATGATTTTTGGTGGAGGTATAATGGGAAGTTGAGAATTCCATGGATAATTCTACTACTTATATCTGTGAAGTTTGGGTTTGATATTATGTTTGGCACAGGCATGTTTGTTCTGGAATACAGGTATGTTTAATGGGAAGTTACAGGTAGTTTGTTTGGTGTTATCTGGAATGAAGAACCCACTGGAATAGTATTGATAAAATTTTTGGTGGTGATGGAAGAATGATTTTTGGTGAGTTGAGGAATTCCATGGATAAAGATATGATTTTTGGTGGAGGTATGTTTGGTATAATGGGAAGAACCCACTTGTATTGATAAAATTCCATGGATAATTCTAGTTGAGGAATTCCATGGATACTATTTATATCTGTGAAGTTTGGGTTTGGTATTATTGGCACAGGCATGTTTGGTACAGGTATGTTTGGTACAGGTATGTTTGGTATCTGGAATGAAGAACCCACTGGAATAGTATTGATAAAATTTTTGGTGGTGATGGAAGAATGATTTTTGGTGGAGGTATAATGGGAAGTTGAGGAATTCCATGGATAATTCTATTACTTATATCTGTGAAGTTTGGGTTTGGTATTATTGGCACAGGCATGTTTGGTACAGGTATGTTTGGTACAGGTATGTTTGGTATCTGGAATGAAGAACCCACTGAATAGTATTGATAAAATTTTTGGTGGTGATGGAAGAATGATTTTTGGTGGAGGTATAATGGGAAGTTGAGGAATTCCATGGATAATTCTATTACTTATATCTGTGAAGTTTGGGTTTGGTATTATTGGCACAGGCATGTTTGGTACAGGTATGTTTTGGTGACAGAATATGTTTGGTATCTGGAATGAAGAACCCACTGGAATAGTATTGATAAAATGTTTTTTTTTGGTGGTGATGGAAGAATGATTTTTGGTGGAGGTATAATGGGAAGTTGAGGAATTCCATGGATAATTCTATTACTTATATCTGTGAAGTTTGGGTTTGGTATTATTGGCATAGTCATGTTTGGTACAGGTATGTTTGGTACAGGTATGTTTGGTATCTGGAATGAAGAACCCACTGGAATAGTATTGATAAAATTTTTTGGTGGTGATGGAAGAATGATTTTTGGTGGAGGTATAATGGGAAGTTGAGGAATTCCAAGGATGCTTCTATTACTTATATTTGTGAAGTTTGGGTTTGGTATTATTGGCACAGGCATGTTTGGTACAGGTATGTTTGGTACAGGTATGTTTGGTATCTGGAATGAAGAACCCACTTGAATAGTATTGATAAAATGTTTTGGTGGTGATGGAAGAATGATTTTTGGTGGAGGTATAACGGGAAGTTGAGGAATTCCATGGATAATTCTATTACTTATATCTGTGAAGTTTGGGTTTGGTATTATTGGCACAGGAATGTTTGGTACAGGTATGATTGGTACAGGTATGTTTGGTACAGGTATGTTTGGTATCTGGAATGAAGAACCCACTGGAATAGTATTGATAAAATTTTTTGGTGGTGATGGAAGAATGATTTTTGGTGGAGGTATAATGGGAAGTTGAGGAATTCCATGGATAATTCTATTACTTATATCTGTGAAGTTTGGGTTTATGTTTTGGTACAGGTATTATTGGCACAGGCATGTTTGGTACAGGTATGTTTGGTTCAGGTATGTTTTTGGTATCTGGAATGAAGAACCCACTGGAATAGAATAATTGATAAAATTTTTGGTGGTGATGGAAGAATGATTTTTGGTGGAGGTATAATGGGAAGTTGAGGAGTTCCATGGATAATTCTATTACTTAAATCTGTGAAGTTTGGGTTTGGTATTATTGGCACTGGCATGTTTTGTACAGGTATGTTTGGTACAGGTATGTTTGGTATCTGGAATGAAGAACCCACTGGAATAGTGTTGATAAAATTTTTTGGTGGTGATGGAAGAATGATTTTTGGTGGAGGTATAATGGGAAGTTGAGGAATTCCATGGATAATTCTATTACTTATATCTGTGAAGTTTGGGTTTGGTATTATTGGCACAGGCATGTTTGGTACAGGTATGTTTGGTACAGGTATGTTTGGTATCTGGAATGAAGAACCCACTGGAATAGTATTGATAAAATTTTTTGGTGGTGATGGAAGAATGATTTTTGGTGGAGGTATAATGGGAAGTTGAGGAATTCCATGGATAATTCTATTACTTATATCTGTGAAGTTTGGGTTTGGTATTATTGGCACAGGCATGTTTAGTACAGGTATGTTTGGTACAGGTATGTTTGGTATCTGGAATGAAGAACCCACTGGGATAGTATTGATAAAATTTTTTGGTGGTGATGGAAGAATGATTTTTGGTGGAGGTATAATGGGAAGTTGAGGAATTCCAGGATGCTTCTATTACTTATATCTGTGAAGTTTGGGGTATTATTGGCAGGCAGGTACAGGCATGTTTTGGTATCAGATATGTTTGGTATCTGGAATGAAGAACCCACTGGAATAGTATTGATAAAATTTTTGGTGGTGATGGAAGAATGATTTTTGGTGGAGGTATAATGGGAAGTTGAGGAATTCCATGGATAATTCTATTACTTATATCTGTGAAGTTTGGGTTTGGTATTATTGGCACAGGCATGTTTGGTACAGGTATGTTTGGTACAGGTATGTTTGGTATCTGGAATGAAGAACCCACTGGAATAGTATTGATAAAATTTTTGGTGGTGATGGAAGAATGATTTTTGGTGGAGGTATAATGGGAAGTTGAGGAATTCCATGGATAATTCTATTTATATCTGTGAAGTTTGGGTTTGTATTATTGGCACAGGCATGTTTGGTACAGGTATGTTTGGTACAGGTATGTTTGGTATCTGGAATGAAGAACCCACTGGAATAGTATTGATAAAATTTTTTGGTGGTGATGGAAGAATGATTTTTGGTGGAGGTATAATGGGAAGTTGAGGAATTCCATGGATAATTCTATTACTTATATCTGTGAAGTTTGGGTTTGGTGTTATTGGCACAGGCATGTTTGGTACAGGTATGTTTGGTACAGGTATGTTTGGTATCTGGAATGAAGAACCCACTGGAATAGTATTGATAAAATTTTTGGTGGTGATGGAAGAATGATTTTTGGTGGAGGTATAATGGGAAGTTGAGGAATTCCATGGATAATTCTACTACTTATATCTGTGAAGTTTGGGTTTGTATTATTGGCACAGGCATGTTTGGTACAGGTATGTTTTACAGGTATGTTTGGTACAGGTATGTTTGGTATCTGGAATGAAGAACCCACTGGAATAGTATTGATAAAATTTTTGGTGGTGATGGAAGAATGATTTTTGGTGGAGGTATAATGGGAAGTTGAGGAAATGGATAATTCTACTACTTATATCTGTGAAGTTTGGGTTTGGTATTATTGGCATAGGCATGTTTGGTACAGGTATGTTTGGTACAGGTATGTTTGGTATCTGGAATGAAGAACCCACTGGAATAGTATTGATAAAATTTTTGGTGGTGATGGAAGAATGATTTTTGGTGGAGGTATAATGGAAAGTTGTGGAATTCCATGGATAATTCTATTACTTATATCTGTGAAGTTTGGGGTATTATTGGCACAGGCATGTTTGGTACAGGTATGTTTGGTACAGGTATGTTTGGTATCTGAAATGAAGAACCCACTGGAATAGTATTGATAAAATTTTTTGGTGGTGATGGAAGAATGATTTTTGGTGGAGGTATAATGGGAAGTTGAGGAATTCCATGGATAATTCTACTACTTATATCTGTGAAGTTTGGGTTTGGTATTATTGGCACAGGCATGTTTGGTACAGGTATGTTTGGTATCTGGAATGAAGAACCCACTGGAATAGTATTGATAAAATTTTTTGGTGGTGATGGAAGAATGATTTTTGGTGGAGGTATAATGGGAAGTTGAGGAATTCCATGGATAATTCTATTACTTATATCTGTGAAGTTTGGGTTTGGTATTATTGGCACAGGCATGTTTGGTACAGGTATGTTTGGTACAGGTATGTTTGGTATCTGGAATGAAGAACCCACTGGAATAGTATTGATAAAATTTTTGGTGGTGATGGAAGAATGATTTTTGGTGGAGGTATAATGGGAAGTTGAGGAATTCCATGGATAATTCTATTACTTATATCTGTGAAGTTTGGGTTTTTGGTATTATTGGCAAGGCATGTTTGGTACAGTTATGTTTGGTACAGGTATGTTTGGTATCTGGAATGAAGAACCACTGGAATAGTATTGATAAAATTTTTTTGGTGGTGATGGAAGAATGATTTTTGGTGGAGGTATAATGGAAAGTTGAGGAATTCCATGGATAATTCTTTACTTATATCTGTGATAAAAGTTTGAAGGTTTGGTATTATTGGCACAGGCATGTTTGGTACAGGTATGTTTGGTACAGGTATGTTTGTACAGGTATCTGGAATGAAGAACCCACTGGAATAGTATTGATAAAATTTTTGGTGGTGATGGAAGAATGATTTTTGGTGGAGGTATAATGGGAAGTTGAGGAATTCCATGGATAATTCTATTACTTATATCTGTGAAGTTTTGGGTTTGGTGTTATTGGCACAGGCATGTTTGGTACAGGTATGTTTGGTACAGGTATGTTTGGTATCTGGAATGAAGAACCCATTTTTGGTGGTGATGGAAGAATGATTTTTTGAATAGTTATTGATAAAATTTTTGGTGGTGATGGAAGAATGATTTTTGGTGGAGGTATAATGGGAATGATTTTGAGGAATTCCATGGATAATTCTATTACTTATATCTGTAAAGTTTGGGTTTGGTATTATTGGCACAGGCATGTTTTGGTACAGGTATGTTTGGTACAGGTATGTTTGGTATCTGGAATGAAGAACCCACTGGAATAGTATTGATAAAATTTTTGGTGGTGATGGAAGAATGATTTTTGGTGGAGGTATAATGGGAAGTTGAGGAATTCCATGGATAATTCTATTACTTATATCTGTGAAGTTTGGGTTTGGTATTATTGGATAACAGGCATGTTTGGTACAGGTATGTTTGGTACAGGTATGTTTGGTATCTGGAATGAAGAACCCACTGGAATAGTATTGATAAAATTTTTTGGTGGTGATGGAAGAATGATTTTTGGTGGAGGTATAATGAGGAAGTTGTTTGGTATTATTTCAGGTATGGATACAGGTATGTTTGGTTCTGGAATTATTTTTTGGTGGTGATTATATCTATTATTGGCACAGGCATGTTTGAAGTTTGGGTTTGTGTGGAAGAATGATGGAGGTATATTGGCATGGATAAATTCTACAGGTTTGTTTGGTATTACAGGCATGTTTGGTACAGGTATGTTTGGTACAGGTATGTTTGGTATCTGGAATGAAGAACCCACTGGAATAGTATTGATAAAATTTTTTTTGGTGGTGATGGAAGAATGATTTTTGGTGGAGGTATAATGGGAAGTTGAGGAATTCCATGGATAATTCTATTACTTATATCTGTGAAGTTTGGGTTTGGTATTATTGGCACAGGCATGTTTGGTACAGGTATGTTTGGTACAGGTATGTTTGGTATCTGGAATGAAGAACCCACTGGAATAGTATTGATAAAATTTTTGGTGGTGATGGAAGAATGATTTTTGGTGGAGGTATAATGGGAAGTTGAGGAATTCCATGGATAATTCTACTACTTATATCTGTGAAGTTTGGGTTTGGTATTATTGGCACAGGCATGTGTGGTACAGGTATGTTTGGTATGTTGGTATCTGGAATGAAGAACCCACTGGAATAGTATTGATAAAATTTTTGGTGGTGATGGAAGAATGATTTTTGGTGGAGGTATAATGGGAAGTTGAGGAATTCCATGGATAATTCTACTTCTTATATCTGTGAAGTTTGGGTTTGGTATTATTGGCACAGGCATGTTTTGTACAGGTATGTTTGGTACAGGTATGTTTGGTATCTGGAATGAAGAACCCACTGGAATAGTATTGATGAAATCTTTTGGTGGTGATGGAAGAATTTTTTTTGGTGGAGGTATAATGGGAAGTTGAGGAATTCCATGGATAATTCTATTACTTATATCTGTGAAGTTTGGGTTTTATTATTGGCACAGGCATGTTTGGTACAGGCATGTTTGGTACAGGTATGTTTGGTATCTGGAATGAAGAACCCACTGGAATAGTATTGATAAATTTTTTTGGTGGTGATGTGAAGAATGATTTTTGTTGGTACAGGTATGGTATAATGAAGAACCCACTGGAAGTTGATGGAAGAATGATTTTTGGTGGAGGTATAATTCCATGGATAATTCTATTACTTATATCTGTGAAGTTTGGGTTTGGTATTATTGTACAGGTATGTTTGGTAGAATTTGTATTGGTTATAATGGGAAGTTGAGGAATTCCATGGATATTACTTATATCTGTGAAGTTTGTTTGGCACAGGCATGTTTGGTACAGGTATGTTTGGTACAGTATTGATATTTTTGTTTGAAGAATATCTGGAATGAAGAACATGGATAATTCTATTACATCTGGAATAGTTTATTGATAAATGTTTTTTGGTGGTATCTGATGAAGAAAGAATTGATAAAATTTTTGGTGTGATGGAATAATGGAAAGTATTGAGTTGAGGAATTCCATGGATAATTCTATTACTTATATCTGTGAAGTTTGGGTTTGGTATTATTGGCACATGTTTGGTACAGGTATGTTTGGTACAGGTACATCTGGAATGAAGAACCCACTGGAATAGTATTGATAAAATTTTTTGGTGGTGATGGAAGAATGATTTTTGTTTGAAGTTGAGGAATTCCATGGATAATTCTATTACAGGCATGTTTGGTACAGGTATGTTTGGTACAGGTATGTTTGGTACAGGTATGTTTGGTACAGGTATGTTTGGTATCTGGAATGAAGAACCCACTGGAATAGTATTGATAAAATTTTTGGTGGTGATGGAAGAATGATTTTTGGTGGAGGTATAATGGGAAGTTGAGGAATTCCATGGATAATTCTATTACTTATATCTGTGAAATTTGGGTTTGGTGTTATTGGCACAGGCATGTTTGGTACAGGTAGGTATCTGGAATGAAGAACCCACTGGAATAGTATTGATAAATTTTTTGGTGGTGATGGAAGAATGATTTTTTGAGGTATAATGGGAAGTTGAAGAATTCCATGGATGAATAGGGTTTGATAAGATTTTTGGTGTAATTCTATTACTTATATCTGTGAAGTTTGGGGTTTGATACAGGTATGTTTGGTATCTGGAATGAAGAACCCACTGGAATAGTATTGATAAAATTTTTGGTGGTGATGGAAGAATGATTTTTGGTGGAGGTATAATGATGAGGAATGGACTTTTTGTGAAGTTTGGTTTGGTATTATTGATGTTTGTACAGAAGAATGTTTTTCTGGAATGGAACCCACTGGAATAGTATTATATTTTTGGTGGTGATGAAGAATGATTTTTGGTGGAGTTGAGTTGAGGATTCCATGGATAATTCTATTACTTATATCTGTGAAGTTTGGGTTTGGTATTATTGGCACAGGCATGTTTGGTACAGGTATGTTTGGTACAGGTATGTTTGGTATCTGGAATGAAGAACCCACTGGAAATATTGATAAAATTTTTATTGATAAAATTTTTGGTGGTGATGGAAGAATGATTTTTGTATCTGGAATGAAGAACCCACTGGAATAGTATTGATAAAATTTTTGGTGGTGATGGAAGAAATGGTATAATGGGAAGTTGAGGAATTCCATGGATAATTCTATTACTTATATCTGTGAAGTTTGGGTTTGTATTATTGGCACAGGCATGTTTTGTACAGGTATGTTTGGTACAGGTATGATTTTTTGGTATCTGGATGAGGAATCTGAAGTTTGGGTTTGATATTGTGGCAACATGTTTATACATATGGATGAAGAACCCACTGGAATAGTATTGATAAAATTTTTGGTGGTGATGGAAGAATGATTTTTGGTATCTGAAGAACCCACTGGTATATAAAATGGTGATGGAAGAATGATTTTTGGTGGAGTATTGAGTTGAGGAATTCCATGGATAATTCTATTACTTATATCTGTGAAGTTTGGGTTTGGTATTATTGGCACAGGCATGTTTGGTACAGGTATGTTTGGTACAGGTATGTTTGGTATCTGGAATGAAGAACCCACTGGAATAGTATTGATAAAATTTTTTTGATGGAAGAATGATTTTTGGTGATGGAAGAAATGATTTTTCTGTGAAGTTTGGTTTGGTATTATAATGTTTGGTATCTGGAATGAAGAACCCACTGGATTGATAAAATTCCATGTGATGGAAGAATGATTTTTATATCTAAGTTTCCTATTCTTATATACTTATATCTGTGAAGTTTGGGTTTGGTGTTATTGGCTATTACAGGAATGTTTGGTACAGGTATGTTTGGTACAGGTATGTTTGGTATCTGGAATGAAGAACCCACTGGAATAGTATTGATAAATTTTTGGTGGTGATGGAAGAATGATTTTTTTGGTATCTGGAATGAATGGATAATTCTATTACCCAGTTTGGGTTTGGAATTGGTACAGGCATGTTTTGTACAATTTTTACAGGTATGTTTGGTATCTGGAATGAAGAAGAATAGTATTGATAAAATTTTTTTTGATTGGTGGAGGTATAATGGGAAGTTGAGGAATTCCATGGATAATTCTATTACTTATATCTGTGAAGTTTGGGTTTGGTATTATTTGGTACAGGTATGTTTGGTACAGGTATGTTTGGTATCTGGAAGGAACCCACTGGAATAGTATTGATAAAATTTTTGGTGGTGATGGAAGAATGATTTTTTGGTTGAGGAATTCCATGGATAATTCTATTATATGTTTGGTACAGGTATGTTTGGTACAGGTATGTTTGGTATCTGGAATGAAGAACCCACTGGAATAGTTTTTGGTGGTGATGGAAGAATGATTTTGTTTGGAATTCCATGGATAATTCTATTACTTATATCTGTGAAGTTTGGGTTTGGTATTATTACAGGTATGTTTGGTACAGGTATGTTTGGTACAGGTATGTTTGTTTGGTATCTGGAATGAAGGTATGAATAGTTTGATAAAATTTTTGGTACAGGTGATGGAAGAATGATTTTTGGTGGAGGTATAATATGTTTGGTACAGGTATGCTTGGTACAGATATGTTTGGTATCTGGAATGAAGAACCCACTGGAATATTCTTGATATCTATTTGTGAGGGTGATGGTGGAGGTATAATGGGAAGTTGAGGAATTCCATGGATAATTGTATTACTTATAATTGTGAAGTTTGGGTTTGGCATTGTTGGTACAGGTAGGTTTGGTACAGGAGGGTAGGTGGGTTTAGAAATAGAAAAAAAACTGAAGGTGGGATTATCTGTCATTGGGGTTTTGTTGATATTAAGCGTCATGGTAGGGAAGTATGTATCAATCTTTGCAATATTTTGATATTCAGGTAAAGGTGGAAAAGTTGGTTTTGGTATGTTTATGCTTGGTATCTGGAATGAAGAACCCACTGGAATATTCTTGATGTCAATCTGTGGGTGCGATGGAAGAATGATTTTTGGTTGAGGTATAATAGGAAGTTGAGGAATTCCATGGATAATTCTATTACTTATAATTGTGAAGTTAGGATTTGGCATTATTGGTACAGGTGGTTTTGGTATGGGAGAGTAGATGGTTTTAGATATAAAAGGAAAACTAATGCTGGGAATATTTGTGTTTGGAGCTTTGGTAAAGTCTAATGTTATATGAGGAAAGTTTGTATGAATTTTTGTAAGATTTTTATATTCAGGTAAAGGTTGAAAAGTCGGTTGTGGAAGTTGTGCTATTTTTGGTATGTGGAATGAAGAATCTACCTGAATGTCCTTGATGTCAATATGTGGGGGTGATGGAAGAATGATTTTTTTGGGATGCATAGTAGGATGTTTCTGGATTAACTGGGTATTTCCAGTGTTCACTTCTCGGAAGTTAGTATTTGTCATATTTGGTATAATTAGGTGTGGTATGTAAGGGTAGTTGGGCTTATGGTCATCAGGAATACTGATGTCGGAAATAATTGGTTTCATTGATAGTTTCGTGTTTGGGAAATTTGTATGAATATTTGCTTGATATTCATAATCAAGTAAATGAGGAAAAGTCCTATTTGAATGGTTGTGTATATGTGGTATGTTAATATGCTGCATTTGGTGAGTAGAGCCCACTTCAGTATTTTTTATATCAACTTGTGGAAGTGTTGGAAGAATTATTTCTTGTGGAGATATAAATGAAACTTTAGGCATCCCAGGGACAATTTCATTGCTTATGCTTGGGGAGTCAGGCATTGTTATGCCTTGCACGTTTAGGTGCGTTATATTTGGATAGTAGATTTTGGAAAAATGAGGCAGATTGATGTTGGAAACATTTGGTTTCAGGGGTTTGGTAACGTATAGCGTCATGTTAGGGAGTTCGTATTAATATTTTTTTATATTCATAATCAGTTAAATGGGGGAAAGTCCTTTTTGTAGGGTTGGGTATATGTGGTATGGCAATGTTCGATATCTGGGTAATAGAACCCACTGGCAGAATATTCTCATCAGTTTGTGCAAGCGAAGGAAGACTTATTTCTGGTGGATTTATAAACGGAAGTTTGGTGAAGTTTGCAGGAGATAGTTTAAGAATTCCATTCCCAGCTGTATAAGAAGCTATGGGTTTCTGAACATCAGTTTTAATCGGGACTTGACTATTTGACATATTAGGTATTGAGCTATATTTGATATTCTGGTTGTATGTCTGTGGAATAATTGTATCCGATGTCGATATAGCATGAATTCCAGTGAATGTGTCTTTGGAAATTTCGTGGAAGTCAGTTGTACGTTTTTTACGCATTTCTAAATCAAGTATACTTGGGAAATTAGGGTTAAGAAGCTCTGGGGTCTCAGGCATAGAGACAATTGAATTCATGGGGTTTTGTGTGTCCCCTTGGTCCATTTGGTATTTTTCATGTTCAGGAATATCACTGACATCCAGTTCTATCATTTTCTCCGTGATTTGCCCTGGAATACTGAAGATACCCGGATTGTAAACTTCTTGGTCGCCAATGTTCGGAGGTTTAGGAAGAAGTACCTTTGGTCTAGATATTGCTGGAATATTAAGCAAAGGAGTTTCCCGAGCATCTGGGACCTTCAGTTCGGTTTCTTTTACGTACGGAAGTCTGGAAAGGATTTGTTTTTGTGGAACGAAGGGCGGTGTTGGCGACGCTGCATCCTGAGCCAGTCCTTCTTCTGTGGCGTCGTCTGGATCTCCATTCGTCCCTCCAGTTGCGAGATGAATCAGGATGATTAAGCCAACAAGCTGGAAAGAAAATGTCAGTGTCACGTCGAGTAACTCGTAAGTATCCTGTCTACTGGGTGATGATGAGTTTTACCAAGCTTGGTTGGAATTTATCTTTATGGTAATTCAATTGCTAAAGAAGTTTTGCCAAGCTTGTAAATAGGATTAGAAGAATTAAAGTCTACCGTATCAGCATTTTTCAGCTGTGTCTACAATAAACTGAGACTTGCAATGGAAAATTTAACGAAATTATTTGAAGACTGTATTTTTAACAGGGTTCGAAAGCCACACAGGCGCTGACAGTCACAATTAACAACACTTTTATCTTAGATAATGATTTATTTTGTTAGTACCCAAGGATGTGAAATTACAAAATGTGCTGTCTAGTGGGGCCACAGTAATAAGCTAAGGAGGGTAATGGCCTAAATTTATTGTATTTAAAAAACTGGCCTTTTCCTTAGGTATGATTTCCTTACTTCAGTTTTGTTAATTAATAAAAGTTTAAAATTTCTCTAGTTTTATATATATATATATATATATATATATATATATATATATATATATATACTGTACATATATATATATATATATATATATATATATATATATACATATATATATATATATATATATATATATATATATATATATATATATATATATATATACATATATATACATACTGTATACTGTATGTGTGCGTGTGAGTGTGTCCATCCACACACATATATGCATGTATGTACAGTATATATATATATATATATATATATATATATATATATATATATATATATATATATATATATATATATATATATATATATATATATATATATATGTGTGTGTGTGTGTGTGTGTGTGTGTGTGTGTGTGTGTATAAAAAAAATATTTGAATTCATATGAATAATACCAGTACTGTTGGAGTGCCAGTTTTCAACTTGAAATAAGTAAATTAATATTTGCATTTATTGATTTCTTAACTTTTAACATCATCCACAGAACACTGAAAAGTATTTTTACTCCTTGAATTACCAACTATCAGTCCTACTTATCGCTTTACTATGCTCTTTAAGCCCATTTTTAGCCGCTTGATATCTCCTATGTGGAGGACTCGGTCTCTGCGCACTCTTTCACTGCAGGTGGTGTCCCTCAGGGTTCTGTTTGCCCACCTACACTTTTTGGAAAACAAAAAAATTCATCTCACAGACTAGGGTGCATCTATGAAATGGCCATAAGTATTATGGTTGTGCTCTCTGTGTGGCCATACTCATGCATTTGCTCAAACACTGCTGTCAATATGAATGTATTTTTGCTTGTGCGCATATACCTGTATAATCACACAGAAATATGTGAAGTATGTAATAATACAGTTGTGAAACTAAGATCTATTTACTGTGCTAGGTATTTATTAGATGATTTCTGATATTGCCACCATTTTCACTCTTTCAAGGGACTTGCAACAAAAGAAACGTTATTCTCAACTGTTGCAGCAATTTGTAGAGGGTGAAGTTGTTCCCTGTGTGATGAGAAAATATTTCCCAGTGATGAATGAAACTCCAGACTCTTATCACAGTGAAGCTTCAGTCTGTCCCTCTTGTTCAGCAGAAAAATATGCATGTTTTTATTCATAGATAGTTACCACTGCATGTAAAGTACAGATCGCCAATACTTTCGGCTGGCTATTCAAAACAGCTCTCCTTGAAACAAAGTTTTATTAAAGGAAAAAAAAATTCGAAAAACAAAACAAAACTGTAGCAACACCTTTCTGACGCATCCCTAGATCATTTTCGAACATACCTTTCTGAATATCATGGCGACAGAACACCACGGAGAGTTCCTCTAGAAAACGAACTTCCGGATAAACCAGCTTTACAGGACTCCACTGCGGAAGGTGGGTTTTCTCACACTGACAGTCACATGAATTTCAAAACTCTGGAATTCACGAATTTATATTGAAACTGATCATTATGAGGGCGAGAACTTTTTCTGCGACTGTTACGATGCCATTCCACAACAGTGGAGATGTTTGACATCGAAATCATTCTCTTGTTAGGGTGTTTTGGCTGCGGGGGTAAATGTCCAATTTCATAATTAGGTGGACGTGATTCGACGCTGACGCGAAAAGCCAACAGGAGTATTTCATTGCCACCGCCAGCGCAGTCTGACGAAAGTTTTGTCGTCACCTTGTTGTTTGGTTTGTTTTTTATTTGATTGCTTGTCTGTCTGTATGTCTGCCTGTGTCAGTCATTCAGCAAGATATCTCGAAAAGGTGTTGGTGGATTTTAATGAGATTCTGTTCAGCGGTAGGCTATGCGACGAGGAAGGAATTGATCCAATTTTAAAACACCCGAATTGGGATGAGAGTCCAGGGTTTTGTTTGATTTAATTTACCTTTATTTTTTATTTGTCAGGTGGAGAGGCGGGGTTGGTGGGGGGCGATGCTGGTCATTGATACTTTTACTCTTTCTGCCTCGCCCACAAATCCTCAATTAATCTTCGTCTTCTTTTTCTTTTATCTTCTCTACTTATTGATTTTAGATACTTGAAAGACACTTTGTATTCGTGATATTAAAATGTGATAACGGGACCGGCCAAATGCCAAGTAATGGAAAGATTGGTTTCAGGGTAACTGTTATCTTTCTTCTTGTGACATACTGTAGTTTTGATTTTATATAATTCAGGCTGTCAAGCTAAGCCTTGGGCATTTTCGGTCATTCAGTGTATGAGACAGTGAAAAGGGATGAGTTGGAGTAGTTGAACAGTAAGATAAAGAGAGCTAGAAAATGAAGGAGATGAAATACAAGGATCGAAAGGTGAAATTGGGTGAAAAACTTGAGGTCTTGAGTGAAAATTCGCAGGCGAAGGAGTCAAGACAGTAAAAAGTAAACTAATTAACCTATAACCATTAAAAAAAAAAAAAGAGTTGACATCGTATTAGGTGAATAAGTGACGAATTACTGCTAATTTTTCAAGTAATTTTCCTTATAAAAGGAGATTCGGAGATTAGCACCGGAAGCCTTTCCACCACAAAGGATGGCCAGCAGCCAGGGATTTCATCCTTGGCTTCTTAGTCCTCCAGGGATTCGTAGGAGGATTTTATTGACTGAGGGACTTTAATAAAACAACTGGGTTTTAATTATGATAAAATTAACTTTAATAAACTGGACTTCCATGACAAACTGGACTTTCATGACAAACTGGACTTTCATAAAAACTGGACTTCATAAACTGGACTTTCATAAACTGGACTTTCATAACAAACTGGACTAATTATGATAAAATGGACTTGAATAAACTGGCCTCTATAACAAACTGGACTTTAAATTAGAATAAAATGGACTTTAATAAACTGGACTTTCAGAGCAAACTAGACTTTAATTATGATAAAATGGTCTTTAATAAAATGGACTTTCATAACAAACTGGACTTGCTGATGAAATGGACTTTATTAACTGGCGCAAAATCGATTATAGTTGTCGATGGCGGCGAGTGATGATTTCCTGGTGTATGCAGATAACTGACGGACTTGCTTTTAAGTCCGCTGAGAGAGAGAGAGAGAGAGAGAGAGAGAGAGAGAGAGAGAGAGAGTCAAAGTTAGTCAAAATTCCTTATTCCATATAAAATGGTTATACATACATTTCAGTGTTATATACTTATGTAATTGCTTATTATAGGGAAACAGAAGTCCATTCATATTTTTATAGAGAGAGAGAGAGAGAGAGAGAGAGAGAGAGAGAGAGAGAGGTAAAGGAGTGCGTGTCAATTCGATGAATTGCACAATAACCATTGTTATTAGGTCTAAAATTCATCAAATATATTCTTTGAAGCGGCTTATGGGCATTACGGGGACGGGGGTGGGGGCGTTTCTAGTACCCCCGGGGACACTTAACACGAATGAAAGATCCAGAATTCCCTTGCTTCGAATTTCGATGTTCCTATATGTCACAGAGCACACACTGCGAACTAACAGCAAAATTAATATTTAAAGCCTGAATTAAGTCTAGGAGAAAAGGCATTCTCTCTCTCTCTCTCTCTCTCTCTCTCTCTCTCTCTCTCTCTCTCTCATAGGCCTCTTTATTGTAAATTGATTTTTAGGCAAAAACTTCAAAGTAACTTTTATTCTTATGGTAGTTGTGTCTACTACTGTAATTTGGTTTTCTTCATTGCATATTATGGTGTTTCCTCTTCTTTGAAGATATGGGTACTGTGTTCTATGAAAGGTTACATAGCAAGCCAGTTGCCTTTAACGCTTGTCCCATATAAATACCACTTCAATTTTTGCACGCCAGATGGCAGAGTTGGAAGATTTTTGCGGATTGAATCTCTTGCAAAAGCAATATTAAGTTCTCCCTTCCTTTCTCCCATTGGTACTTGGGTATTCCATAAAAATTTACTACGTTTAATTTAATTCAATTTAACTTAATGTGATTTAATTTAATTTTTTCAATTTACGCTGTACTTCATTGCATACGGTCACATGTTCTGGTAAGTGTAAGTTGAAAGTTAATAAAAAACTTTTTACTCTTCTCAGGAGGCATTTGCGTGAGTGTATATATCCATCTTCTGTCGTTTGTTTATCTTTATTTATTCAGTTTTATCTGTATATTGCTGTACTTTGTTTACTGTTCTCTTTTTTGCATATAGGAACTACGGTAAGTTCATTAGTAGCTTTCCTGCAAAGCTAGTAGGGTAGTAAGCAGTCGTTTTTGGCATGGCTCATATGAATGTGAGTTCTCGTTAAATAATAATAATAATAATAATAATAATAATAATAATAATAATAATAATAATAATAATAATAATAATAATAATTATATATTATTATTATTATTATTATTATTATTATTATTATTATTATTATTATTATTATTAATTGAAATTTCTGCATCAGCTGCATTTAATTCGTACAGAGTCTTCTCTATTTTTCTAATTATTGCTGTTTCTCTGCTACTGCATCGGGCGAGGAAAAGCAATAATTAGAAAAATAGAGAAGACTATAAAATTAAGTGCATCTGATGCAGCAATTTCATTTAACATTACCTGCTTAAAAGAGGGTCTTCTCCCGATATTATTATTATTATTATTATTATTATTATTATTATTATTATTATTATTATTATTATTATTATTAGATGTCATGGGCGAGTTTAAACTATTGCATCCCCAAAGCAGATGAACAAGCACTAATAGAGGTTATCCTTACAGATTTGTGGATTAAAGAACTTGTTCCACAGGAAGAGACCTTTTTAAAGGCGTTCCTTGCAGATGAAGTTCATGTGTGCACGAAGCTTTGTTGAAGTCTACATTTTACAGTAGTTTTATCATGCAGGTTGGGATAAACCCCATTATCCAATGTGCATATCTGGAATCTTTTTCAGAGATTTTAGATTAGAAAACATTGCAGTATGATTTTCAGTCTCCCCTGCATACCCACTTTCGCAGACAAATGTTGCAAGTACACAGCGATGGGGGGAAAAAGAATACTTGAAAAATTGAGTCTGTAACACTATCCAGTTGCTCGTAATTCACGAAGAAAAAAAATGGTATAGAAATGTTAGTTTCATCCTAATTCAGTCTGCTTGGTATCTTCGTAGCTGCATGATTATCTAATCAATCCTCCCAGCTTTGCGCCAGATACCTGAAAATCATTCCTCGTAGGTATTGATGAGAACAGTTCATGTTCGTGATTGTGTCTCGTTTTTGTTTGCTTTTGTTTGAAAAGGTAATGAAAACAACAGAAATAAGAGTGATTTCTCTTTATTTACCATACACTTCATTGCCAGATTATTGCCATAATTAATTTTTTTCCCATGATATAATAAGAATGTTTACATACAGTGGAAAGTATAACAGATGTCTGTTTGCTATCTTACAGTAAGTGCTGTTTCTCATATTACAAGAAGGGTTTCTCAGACCAAGAAGATATCAAGTATCTAATCGAATTTCTCCCTGGAAAAAATTCAGGTCCTTATTCCTCTGGATGGCGGGGAGGCTTCGTTCTTCAGCTACCATTTCTTGCTGATGTTTCAGGGAAATTTTTGGCTTTTCTTCTTTATAAAGTATATTTTCTGCTCGTAAGGTGTACTTGATTCTTTGAAGATCAACAAAGTATATGACCCAGATATTATTACATCATGATTCCCTAAGTAATTGGTGTTTGAAAAGGTTCCAGGTGTTTCTCTGGTGTAATTCTGATTGTCAATTTCCTCACATACCCTTCCACCATTGATCACCTCAGTCATTTTAAAAGAAAATTATTCTGTCATTCTTAACTAATATTTTCATTAATATTTTTCGTAAATAATATCGTTGAGGGATTTATCAGTCTTGATCAACATCCAGTTAATCATTATCTCGTGTTTTTATTATTTTTTCAGTGATGTTGGTTAAGGATTATTAAGGCTATTATTACTCATCTGTTCTTTTGCTTATCTTCGTAACTGACCTCCTTCAGTCTGTTATCGTCTGTCCTCAAAATTCTATTTTTCTCGCCACTTACTGTCATGTTGGAGCTGTTTCGATAATACTATGTATCAAAGAATGGTGGTTTTGAAACTGGTGATATATCTGGAATCTCGATGGGTGATATATCGGGCTTCGAAGTATTTTGATTATCCAAGGATGTTGACTGGTGTTAAAGACGGAGTGATCACATCTGGTGCAGATATGACTGGAATAATGGGAATTCCAGTCATACCAATTACATCGACATCATGGTTATTTCATGGTTGAAAGCCGGGCTTTGTCACTTCTGGCAAATTAATTTTTTTATGTCAGGAAGAGAAGGCTTATCAATAGTTACCGTAATGTTTTTGCGGTTTGGATCAGGGATTGTAGGAATTTTAAGGTCAGGTATCTGATAGACTGGTGGTTTTGGAATTGATGGTATACCTGGAACATTAATAGGTGATATACCTGGCTTGGAAATAGTTGAAATATCGTGGATGTTGATTGGTATTATTGGTGGCGTAACCAGTTCTGGTGTAGTTATGAGAGGAACATTAGGAATGCCAGTCTCGCCGATGCCTTTGAAAGCATTAATAGGTGATAGTGGGAAAACGGGGTGTATTTGTGGTAAATTTATTTTTGTGATATTAGGGAGAAAAGGCTTATCAATAGTTATAGTGATGTTTTTTAGGTTTGGATCAGGGATTGTTGGAATTTTAAGATCAGGTATCTGATAGACTGGAAGTTTTGGAATTGATGATATACCTGGACTATTAATAGGTGATATATCTGGCTTGTTAATATTTGAAATATCGTGGATGTTGATTGGTTTTAATGGTGGAGTGACCAGTTTTGGTGTAGTTATGGCAGGAATATTAGGAATGCCAATATTAACGATTTCTTTGAGAGTATTAATATTTATTGGTGGGAAATCGGGCTTTGTTATTTGTGGTAAATTTATTTTTGTGATATCAGGAAGAAAAGGTTTATCAATAGTAACAGTAATATTTTTGCGGTTTGGATCAGGGATTGTAGGAATTTTAAGGTCAGGTATCTGATAGACTGGGAGTTTTGGAATTGGTGATATACCTGGAATATTAATAGGTGACATATCTGGCTTGTTAATATTTGAAATATCGTGGATGTTGATTGGTTTTAATGGTGGAGTCACCAGTTTTGGTGTAGTTATGGCAGGAATATTAGGAATGCCAATATTACCGATTTCTTTGAGAGTATTAATATTTATTGGTGGGAAATCGGGCTTTGTTATTTGTGGTAAATTTATTTTTGTGATATCAGGAAGAAAAGGTTTATCAATGGGAACAGTAATGTTTTTGCGGGTTGGATCAGGGATTGTAGGAATTTTAAGGTCAGGTATCTGATAGACTGGTGGTTTAGGAATTGATGATATACCTGGAATATTAACAGGTAATATATCTTGCTTGGAAATATTTGAAATATCCTGAATGTTGATTGGTATTACTGTTGGAGTAAACAGTTCTGGAGTAGATTTGTCAGGAATATTAGGAGTGCCAGAGTCACGATTTTTCTGAAGTGTTAGTAATGTTTTGGCGGCTTTGGTCAGGGATTTTAGCATTTCAAGCTGAGGTTTCTGATAAACTGGTGGTTTTGGAATCGCTGGCTTCGAAATATTTGAAACATCCCGAATGTTGATTGCTTTTAATGGTGGAGTCACTAGTTCTGGTGTAGGTATGTTAGGAATGTTAGGAATGCCAATACCACCCGTTTCTCTGAAAGCATTAATATTTATTGGTGGGAAATCGGGCTTTGTTATTTGTGGTAAATTAATTTGTGTGATATCAGGAAGAAAAGGCTTATCAGTAGTTACAGTAATGTTTTTGCGGTTTGGATAAGGGATTGTAGGAATTTTAAGGTCAGGTATCTGATAGACTGGTGGTTTTGGAATTGACGTTATACCTGGAATATTTATGGGTGATATACCTGGCTTGGAAATAGTTGAAATATCGTGGATGTTGATTGGTATTATTGATGGAGTAACCAGCTCTGGTGTAGTTATGAGAGGAATATTAGGGATGCCAGTCTCACCGATGCCTTTGGAAGCATTAATAGGTGATAGTGGGAAAACGGGGTGTATTTGTGGTAAATTTATTTTTGTGATATTAGGGAGAAAAGGCTTATCAATAGTTATAGGGATATTTTTGTGGTTTGGATCAGGGATTGTAGGAATTTTAAAGTCAGGTATCTGATAGACTGGTGGTTTTGGAATTGCTGATATACCTGAAATATTAATAAGTGGTATATCCGGCTTGGAAATAGTTGAAATATCGTGGATGTTGATTGGTATTATTGGTGGAGTAACCAGTTCTGGTGTAGTTATGAGAGGAACATTAGGATTGCCAGTCTCACCGATGCCTTTGGAAGCATTAATCATTAATAGTGGGGAAACGGGGTGTATTTGTGGTAAATTTATTTTTGTGATATTAGGGAGTGAACGCTTATCAATAGTTATAGTGATGTTTTTGCGGTTTGGATCAGGGATTGTAGGAATTTTAAGGTCAGGTATCTGATAGACTGGTGGTTTTGGAATTGATGTTATGTCGTCTATTATATCTGGGATATTAATAGGCGACATACCTGGCTTGGAAATAGTTGAAATATCGTGGATGTTGATTGGTATTATTGGTGGCATAACCAGTTCTGGTGTAGTTATGGGAGGAATACTAGTCTCATCGATATCTTTGGAAGCATTAATAGGTGATAGTTTGAAATGTGGGTGTATTTGTGGTAAATTTATTTTTGTGATATTAGGGAGAAAAGGCTTAACAATAGTTATAGGGATATTTTTGCGATTTGGATCAGGGATTGTAGGAATTTTAAGGTCAGGTATCTGATAGACTGGTGGTTTTGGAGTAAATGATATACTTGGAATATTAATAGGTGACATATCTGGCTTGGAAATAGTTGAAATATCGTGGATGTT
This sequence comes from Macrobrachium rosenbergii, assembly GCF_040412425.1. Classification (NCBI taxonomy): domain Eukaryota; kingdom Metazoa; phylum Arthropoda; class Malacostraca; order Decapoda; family Palaemonidae; genus Macrobrachium; species Macrobrachium rosenbergii. The sequence continues at coordinate 23,382,539 of NC_089781.1, forward strand.
GATTGGTATTATTGGTGGCGTAACCAGTTCTGGTGTAGTAATGAGAGGAATATTAGGAATGCCAGTCTCACCAATGTCTTTGAAAGCATTAATAGTTGATAGTGGGAAAACGGGGTGTATTTGTGGTAAATTTATTTTTGTGATATTAGGAAGAAAAGGCTTATCAATAGCTATAGAAATATTTTTGCGATTTGGATCAGGGATTGTAGGAATTTTAAGGTCAGGCATCCGATAGATTGGTGGTTTTGGAGTTAATGATATACTTGGAATATTAATAGGTATTATATCTGGCTTGGAAATAGTCGAAATATCGAGGATGTTGACTGGTATTATTGGTGGCGTAACCAGTTCTGGCGTAGTTAAGAGAGGAATATTAGGAATGCCAGTCTCACCGATGCCTTTGAAAGCATTATTCATTGATAGTGGGAAATCTGGGTGTATTTGTGGTAAATTTGTTTTTGTGATATTAGGGAGAAAAGGCTTATCAATAGTTATAGAGATATTTTTGTGGTTTGGTTCAGGGATTGTAGGAATTTTAAAGTCAGGTATCTGATAGACTGGTGGTTTTGGAATTGATGATATACCTGAAATATTAATAAGTGGTATATCAGGCTTGGAAATACTTGAAATATCGTGGATGTTGATTGGTATTATTGGTGGCATAACCAGTTCTGGTGTAGTTATGGGAGGAATATTAGGAATGCCAGTCTCACCGATATCTTTGGAAGCATTAATAACTGATAGTGGGAAATCTGGGCGTATTTTTGGTAAATTTATTTTTGTGATATTAGGGAGAATAGGCTTATCAATAGTTATAGGGATATTTTTGCGATTTGGATCAGGGATTGTAGGAATTTTAAGGTCAGGTATCTGATAGACTGGGAGTTTTGGAATTGGTGATATACCTGAAATAATAATAGGTTGTATATCTGGCTTGGAAATAGTCGAAATATCGTGGATGTTGATTGGTATTATTGGTGGCGTCACCAGTTCTGGCGTAGTTATGAGATGAATATTAGGAATGCCAGTCTCACCAATGTCTTTGAAAGCATTAATAGTTGATAGTGGGAAAACGGGGAGTATTTGTGGTAAATTTATTTTTGTGATATTAGGAAGAAAAGTCTTATCAATAGCTATAGAAATATTTTTGCGATTTGGATCAGGGATTGTAGGAATTTTAAGGCCAGGTATCTGATAGACTGGTGGTTTTGGAGTTAATGATATACTTGGAATATTAATAGGTAGTATGTCTGGCTTGGAAACAGTCGAAATATCGTGGATGTTGATTGGTATTATTGGTGGCGTAGCCAGTTCTGGCGCAGTTATGAGATGAATATTAGGAATGCCAGTCTCACCAATGTCTTTGAAAGCATTAATAGTTGATAGTGGGAAAATGGGGTGTATTTGTGGTAAATTTATTTTTGTGATATTAGGGAGAAAAGGCTTATCAATAGTTATAGAAATATTTTTGTGGTTTGGTTCAGGGATTGTAGGGATTTTAAGGTCAGGTATCTGATAGACTGGTGGTTTTGGAATTGATGATATACCTGAAATATTAATAGGTGATATATCTGGCTTGGAAATAGTCGAAATATCGTGGATGTTGATTGGTATTATTGGTGGCGTAACCAGTTCTGGTGTAGTTATGGGAGGAATATTAGGAATGCCAGTCTCACCGATATCTTTGGAAGCACCAATAACTGATAGTGGGAAATCTGTGTGTATTTGTGGTAAATTTATTTTTGTGATATTAGGGAGAAAAGGCTTATCAATAGTTATAGCGATATTTTTGCGGTTTGGTTCAGGGATTGTTGGAATTTTAATTTCAGGTATCTGATAGACTGATGGTTTTGGAATTGATGATAGACCTGGAATATAAATTGGTGATATATCTGGCTTGGAAATAGTTGAAATATCGTGGATGTTGGTTGGTATTATTGGTGGAGTAACTAGTTCTGGTGTAGTTATGAGATAAACATTAGGAATGCCAGTCTCACCGGTGCCTTTTAAAGCGTTAATAGTTGATAGTGGGAAATCGGGGTGTATTTGTGGTAAATTTATTTTTGTGATATTAGGGAGAAAAGGCTTATCAATAGTTCTAGAAATATTTTTGCGGTTTGGATCAGGGATTGTAGGAATTTTAAAGTCAGGTATCTGATAGACTGGGAGTTTTGGAATTGATGATGTACCTGAAATAATAATAGGTTGTATATCTGGCTTGGAAATAGTCGAAATATCGTGGATGTTGATTGGTATTATTGGTGGCGTAACCAGCTCTGGCGCAGTTATGAGATGAATATTAGGAATGCCAGTCTCACCAATGTCTTTGAAAGCATTAATAGTTGATAGTGGGAAAACGGGGTGTATTTGTGGTAAATTTATTTTTGTGATATTAGGGAGAAAAGGCTTATCAATAATTATAGAAATATTTTTGCGGTTTGGCTCAGGGATTGAAGGAATTTTAAAGTCAGGTATCTGATAGACTGGTGGTTTTGGAATTGATGATATACCTGAAATATTAATAGGTGGTATATCTGGCTTGGAAATAGTTGAAATATCGTGGATGTTGATCGGTACTATTGGTGGCGTAACCAGTTCTGGTGTAGGTGTGAGAGCAACATTAGGAATGCCAGTCTCACCAATGCCTTTGAAAGCATTATTCATTGATAGTGGGAAAACGGGGTGTATTTTGGTAAATTTATTTTTGTGATATTAGGGAGAAAAGGCTTATCAATAGTTCTAGAAATATTTTTGCGGTTTGGATCAGGGATTGTAGGAATTTTAAGGTCAGGTATGTGATAGACTGGTGGTTTTGGAATTGAGGATATACCTAGAATATTAATTGGTTGATATATCTGGCTTGGAAATAGTTGAAATATCGTGGATGTTGATTGGTATTATTGGTGGCGTAACCAGTTCTGGTGTAGTTATGGGAGGAACATTACGGATGCCAGTCTCACTGATGCCTTTGAAAGCATTAAAATTAATAGGTGATAGTGGGAAATCGGTTTGTATTTGTGGTAAATTTATATTTGTGATATTAGGGAGAAAAGGCTTATCAATAGTTATAGAAATATTTTTGTGGTTTGGTTCAGGGATTGAAGGAATTTTAAAGTCAGGTATCTGATAGACTGGTGGTTTTGGAGTTAATGATATACTTGGAATATTAATAGGTGGTATATCTGGCTTGGAAATAGTAGAAATATCGTGGATGTTGATTGGTATTATTGGTGGCGTAACCAGTTCTGGTGTAGTTATGAGAGGAATATTAGGAATACCAGTCTCTCTGATGTCTTTGAAAGCATTAATAGTTGATAGTGGGAAATCTGGGCGTATTTTTGGTAAATTTATTTTTGTGATATTATGGAGAAAAGGCTTATCAATAGTTAAAGTGATGTTTTTGCGGTCTGGGTCAGTGACTGTAGGAATTTTAAGATCAGGCATCTGATAGACTGGTAGTTTTGGAATTGATGATATATCTGGAATATTAATAGGCGACATATCTCGCTTGGAAATATTTGAAATATCGTGGATGTTGATTGGTACTATTGGTGGCATAACCAGTTCTGGTGTAGTTATGAGAGGAATATTAGGAATGCCAGTCTCACCGATGTCTTTGGAAACATTAATAACTGATAATGGGAAATCGGGGTGTATTTGTGGTAAATCTATTTTTGTGATATTAGGGAGAAAAGGCTTATCAATAATTATAGTGATGTTTTTGAGGTTTGGATTATGGCTTGCAGGAATGTTATGGTCAAGAATCTGAGAGATTTGTGGTTTTGAAATTCCTGAAGTTTCTCGAATCTCAAGAGGCGATATGCCTTGCTTAGAAATATATGGAATATCCCGGATGTTGGTTCTTGGTAGTGTTGTTGTATATATTACAGGAACATTAGGCATGTCAGTGTTACTATTTTCTTGGAGAGCATTAACATCAGATGTTGGAAATTCTGGCGTTGTTAATTTTGATAAATTTGTTGTTGTGATATCAAGTAGAAGCGGCTTGTGGATAGTTTCACTCATGTCTGGGCGGTTTGGATCAGGGATTGTAGGAATATCTTGCTGAGGTATCTGAGAGAATGGTGGTTTCAGTATTGGTGATGTATCTGGAATCTGAGTAGGTGATATACCTTGCCTCGAAATAATTGGAATGTCATTGATTTCTTGTGCAGCCGTTTCTGGTTTGATCAGCGAGGGAATGTCTTGAGCTTCTGGGAATATCTTTTCTATCTCAGCAGGAATCTTTGACCTGGTTGGGTCGATTGCATCATCAGCTGCTTCTTCATTTGCTCTTCCAGTTGCGAGATGAACCAGAATTACGAAGACAACGAGCTGAAAAGGAAATATTATTAAAGAGAGTAACACATATGACTGTCAATTACTGGGTGACAATCAGCTGTTTTTCTTGCCGGTTTTGAACCTACTGTTTCCATGTAAATGGAATTACAATATAAATTAGTACATACTTGTGAATGGAAGACGACCAGTTAAGATCAAAAGAATAGACTATCTCCAGAAGTAAGTGCAAAATATACCCTAATTGCGTCTTATAATGGCAAATACAAAAATAACGCAATATATTCATCAAACAACGGCCAAGGGACGCACAAATACCAGAAGTGTCAGTGAACAGCAATGTTTATTATTGAGAATGGTTGTTGGAAGGCTGGAAGCCACCAAATATAGGCCTACTCTCCCACGGCCATTCAGTAATATGCTATAGAGGGTACATCAGTGCCTTCAAATCTGAGCTGGTCTTTTCCCCATATAATCTAGAGAAGTTGAAACGGCAAGGTCACACCAATGAGATGCATTACCTAAGGTCATTGATGAGACTAAAAGTCATTGATGAGACGAATTGCCGAAGATCATCGGTGAGACTAATTGCCTAAGGTCATTGATGAGATGCATTACCTAAGGTCATTGATAAGAGGTCATTGATAATTGCCGAAGATCATCGGTGAGAAAGTCAGGTTGATGAGATGCATTACCTAAGGTCATTGATAAGAGTCATTGATGAGACGAATTGCCGAAGATCATCGGTGAGACTAATTGCCTAAGGTCATTGATGAGATGCATTACCTAAGGTCATTGATAAGACTAAAAGTCATTGATGAGACGAATTACCGAAGATCATCACTGAGACTAATTGCTTAAGGTCATGGATGAGATGCATTACCTAAGGTCACTGATAAAACTAAAAGTCATTGATGAGACGAATTGCCGAAAATCATTGATGAGACTAATTGTCTAAGGTCATTGATGAGAGGCATTACCTAAGGTCATTGATAAGACTAAAAGTAATTGATGGGTCGAATTTCTGAAGGTCATTGGTGAGACGGATTACCTAAGGTCACTGATAAGACTAAAAGTCATTGATGAGACGAATTGGCAAAGATCATTGATGAGACGCATTACCTAAGGCCATTGATAAGACTAAAAGTCATTGATGAGACGAATTGGCAAAGATCATTGATGAGACGCATTACCTAAGGCCATTGATAAGACTAAAAGTCATTGATGAGACAAATTGCCGAAGATCATCGCTGAGACTAATTGCTTAAGGTCATTGATGAGATGCATTACCTAAGGTCATTAATAAGACTAAAAGTCACTGATGAGATGAATTGCCGAAGATCATTGCTGAGACTAATTGCCTAAGATCATTGATGAGATGCATTACCTAAGGTCATTGATAAGACTAAAAGTCATTGATGAGACGAATTGCCGAAGATCATCACTGAGACTAATTACTTAAGGTCATTGATGAGAGGCATTACCTAAGGTCATTGATAAGACTAAAAGTCATTGATGAGACGAATTACCGAAGATCATCACTGAGACTAATTGCTTAAGGTCATGGATGAGATGCATTACCTAAGGTCACTGATAAGACTAAAAGTCACTGATGAGACGAAATGCCGAAGATCATTGATGAGACTAATTGTCTAAGGTCATTGATGAGATGCATTACCTAAGGTGATTGATAAGACTAAAAGTAATTGATGTGAAAAATTTCCAAAGATCATTGATGAGCCGTATTACCTAAGGTCACTGATAAGACTAAAAGTCATTGATGAGATGAACTGGCGAAGATCATTGATGAGACGCATTACCTAAGGCCATTGATAAGACTAAAAGTCATTGATGAGACGAATTGCCGAAGATCATCGCTGAGACTAATTGCTTAAGGTCATTGATGAGATGCATTACCTAAGGTGATTGATAAGACTAAAAGTCATTGATGAGACAAATTGCTGAAGATCATCGCTGAGACTAATTGCTTAAGGTCATTGATGAGATGCATTACCTAAGGTCACTGATGAGACTAAAAGTCATTGATGAGACGAATTTCCGAAGATCATCGATGAGACTAATTGTCTAAGGTTATTGATGATATGCATTACCTAAGGTCATTGATAAGACTAAAAGTAATTGATGTGACGAATTTCCGAAGATCATTGATGAGACCGATTACCTAAGGTCACTGATAAGACTAAAAGTCATTGATGAGACAAACTGGCAAAGATCATTAATGAGATGCATTACCTAAGGTCATTGATAAGACTAAATGTCATTTATGAGACGAATTGCTGAAGACCATTGATAAGACTAATTGCGTAAGGTTATTGATGAGAAGCATTACCCAGGATCACTGATAAGACTAAAAGTCATTGATGAGACGAATTGCCGAAGATCATTGATGAGATAAAATGCCTAAGATCATTGATGAGACGAATTGCATGAGGTCAGTGATAGGACGAATTGCATATGATCATCGGTGGAATGAACTGCAAAAGGTCATTGATGAGACAAATTGCGTAAGGTCATTTTTAAACGAATTTCTTAAGATTATGGATGAGACGAATTGCACAAAATAATTCTTAAGACGAATTGTCCAAGGTCATAGATGAGACGAATTAACTAAGATCACTGACATCGAATGTTTAAGGTCAATGATGAGACAGATTGCATAAATTAATTGATGAGACGAATTGAATTAGGTCATTGATGAGACAAACTGCATAAAGTCATTGATGAGATGAATTTCCTAAGGTTAAAGATGAGACGAATTGTATAAGGTCATTGATGAGTCGAATTGCCTAAGATCATCTATGAGGAGAATTGCCTAAGATCAAAGATGAGACGAATTGCATAAGGTCATTGATGAGTCGAATTGCCTAGGATCATCTATGAGACGACATGCCTAAGGTCAAAGATGAGACGAATTGCATAAGGTCATAGATGAGACAAATTGTATAAGGTTACTGATGAGATGAATTGCCTAAGATAATCGATGAGACGATTGCATAAGATCGTTCATGAGATGAATTGCCTAGGATCTTTGATGAGACGAACCGCATAAGATTTCAGTTCCTCATCGAGGAAGGAGACAAACGAAGATCTGCAAGCGTAACAACAGTTTTCCGATATAGGGCCAACCTGATGCTCTAATAAATTGGGGGAATGAATATAAGACCGGTAAAAGTCTACCTACGTTATTTTTAGCAGCAGATTCTTCACTTCGAACCGTGTTATCCGTACGAGACAAAGTCCAAAATATCCTAAATTCCACTTAATCAAACGTAATCAAAGAAAAGAAATTACAGAGGGAGAAATTACAGAGATTACAGTAATTTGGGAGACATAATACAAGTCTGGGGAATTATAGAGGAATTATAGAGGAATACAGATGGCAGACTTGTCCCTAAAGAAGATATTAGGAAAAAATATGCATTACACATCAGGTAAAGAAAAACATTATTAAGCCGGTGTCCATACCTTCCTAAACTTAATCATGGTGACAGAACACTGCCACCTGGGACCGCACGCAGCAGGAAAGTTCTCCTTCTTCCCAGGTGCAAATTTTTGTCGTGGCACCCTCTGCCGTTCCTGGACTCCACTGCAGTCGGTATCCTGCCCCACACTGGAAGTCTCGTCAGGGGGAAAACGGCTGGAAGGCGTCAGATTCATGTTGCAATTCGTCATAACAGCCCTCGGAATATTTTCTGTAACTGTCACGATGTTTTTCCACAACAGAGGTGATGTTTAGTCCTTCTCTCGTTAGGCTGTTTTATCAAGGACTCATTTTTGCTTCTCGTTGTGCGATCAGGTGGACGTGACTCGGATAATTTAGGAGGCCAGCAAATGCAATTCGTTGTATTGTGTTTCTGTCGAATTCAAACGATCTCTCGACGGGAAAACACTGGGGAGAAATCACCTGATTGGCATGCAAGGTTAACGTTTCTTTCCTAGTTGAATTTTCATCTATGGGTTTATGCTCCTATAACTTTTATTTGTATGATTTTATTGTGGTTTTTATATTAGACGTGATTTTTATATTGATGATTTTATTGTTTTCATGTTAAACGTGGCTTTTTATTTTTATAATTCTATTGTGATTTTCATATTAAGCGTGGTTTTTATTTGCATCATTTTATTATGATTTTCACATTAATTGTGATTTTTTTGCTTAATTTTATTGTGATTTTCACATTAAACGTGGTTTTTATTTTTATAAATCTATTGTGATTTTAACATTAAACGAGGTTTTTATTTTTATAATTCTATTGTGATTTTCATCAAACGTGATTAATTTATAATGTGAAAAAACGTCAATGCCCAGAAAGTTTGTGATACAGAAAAACTTTCTCAAATTACATTTTTTTTAATTCCCTTTTCTCAATATCGTGCTTATAAATCCCATGACTTCCCAGTCTTACACATTTCGATTTTGTGTTATAGTTATATCACTTAGGAAAAACTTCTAATATGGATATTTCACTGGGTGGACGATCCTTCAGAGAAATGTAGTATACAAACAACAAAGAATAAGTAATAACCAATTTTTATTTTCATCTCGGTCTCGTCCATGAACAGAACCGAGCCGTAAGCAGAAACTCCTGATTCTAAGACTCCTTGGTTACTCAGGGGAAATTGGTTTCGAATTCTCGGTACCCTCGTCTTTCCTTTTTGTTGTTATGCTTTCTGTGGTTGTGTGGTGGGGGTTTTACGTATTGCAGTGGGTTGTGTGTGATGGATGAGGCGTTTTCGGGAAGGTTCACTTGTATAGTGTTGTTCAAGACATTCTTGTAGGTAAGGCTGCTGTTTTGATTATTGGAGTGGTCATCGTTCCTCGATTAAGTATGTTAGAATCTTCATTTGAAGAAGTTAGTGAATATTCATATCGCCAGTTTCTTGCAGAATGCCCTGCTTGGGTAATTTTCCGGAATTGTTTAACGAACTTTTAGAGTTTAGTATTTTAACCGATGTCAGATCCCGACATTCTGTATACTGGTAAACGGGGAATTACTGCTGTTAAGATTTTACTAAAATAGTTTGTAATCTTATTTGTGTAACCGAGTAACTTATCCGTTCCCTATCTGCACCCAAATTATTTTTACCGTTTAGTTTAGCGAGAAGAAATTGTGCCCACCACGTTTTCTAATTTTGAAGGCTAGTACCCACCTTGATTTAACTTTTAAGATCGAGGCTGACCATGTTACGTAAAGTGGTTGAGTAAAACTGTTTCGTTTTTGTAATTTTTCTAAATTTCGGTTTTCTTGTAAAGAGAACAATTGCATTGAATATTTAAGTAGCGTTTTATTAGGAATTACTAGTTTTATGGCCCAAGATCCTGGATTCTGTGCGCGTGACTTCTTTAATTTAAAATTCGTAAACGTAAGGTAATAGAGGTTTAGTCTTATAAAAACAGGAAAACTTAAGATCTTAGGATGAATTTAAAGTCGAAGGCAGAAGTTTGTTGGAATATTTTTGTATTTTAAGTTTGGCAGTTATGCAAGTTGCATAAGTGCATGCTTAGTTCATTTGAATTCGCACTCATGAAGATAGTTTTTATCAAGGTATTCTTTCGCCTGTGTAAGTAGCAACTACCAATTTGAATATGCATGAACTGGTAGTTGATTTATTGCAAAAATATAAATTCATGCAAATGTCTAATTTTTAAATTTTTTTCTTTTTAGGTAAGTGAACGACTGTTAATCACTAGTCTGATGCATCGGAGGGTACTGTGGCATAAATGTTTATGGGTATACATGAATATGGAGCTGCTGTATTCTTAAAGGATAATGTAAGTCAAATTTTGGTTATATATATAGAATCGGGAAGTTTATTAGGTCTTGACTTTGGTTCAGACTTGAGGATTGCTCTGAGATATGCAATAGTTGCAATAATTTACATAAAATTAAGTTTTTTAGATTTATCTGTAATTATCTATATAATTTCGATAAGAGCCAAATATTCATAAAAATTTTCACTTGTAATTGGCTTTGAGCTTTTCAACTTCAATTTTGCTGCCATTAGTTTTTCATTAGTTTGAATCACATTATAGAAAAAATGCGTTGTATTTACTATAACTAGCCTTTCAGTGGGGTCATTTGGACACAAGAATAGATTGCTATTAAAGTGCTCTTAATATTCAGATAGTTTTGTTGCATTAGATAACTTTTTATTTTTATTTTTTTACAATGCTTAACTTAGTGTGGCCACCTTCGTCGTCAATTGTGCCATTTGGACATGGGTATAAATTGCAGTCACTGGCTTTTAATCAGATAGTTTGTTGCATTAGCTAGTTTTTCTCCTATCTTGCTTTACAATGCTTCAACTTTAAGTAAGTCCACCTTCGTCAGTCGTGCCATTTGGACATAGGTATAGATTGCTGTAGAAGTGCTTTTAATATTTAGTTTTTTTACATTAGCTTTTTTTTTTTTTTTTTTTTTACAAAACTTTCAACTGTTGTGGGGCCACCTTTGACCGGGTGGCGATGCCACTCCGGCAAAGGTGGCCCAAGGACTGTATACATGGTAGACTTGTTTTACCATATACAGAACCACCCACGACATAAAATTAGTCTCTCAAAAGGGATTAGTCAGCTTTGAATACCTAGGCTGTACAAATCCAGGTTCTCATATATATAAAGATGTTCAATTTAGAGATACGTAGTACCATCAGTGTTTTTTTTTTGTGTGGGGGGTGGGGAGTGCTTGTTGAAAACTGGTATTAACCTGTTAGTTAAACCTACTGTTTGGTAGGTTTTCTTAGTGAGGTTCCTAGTTTTAGCTCATCGCCAGGTTCTGTTTGGATCAGTACCAAGATACTGTATTTTTCTTTTTGTACAGCAAGAGTACTGGAGTAATGTCATGCTCATATTTGTAGCACGAGTACGAAGGGTTGGTCCTAAAAATCTAGGAAAAAAAATCCTGGATCAGCACAATTCTTGAAACAATGGCACTGGTTGGAAAATCTGGATCACAGTTCTTGAAACAGTGGCGCTGGTTAGTGCCTTGCATCAAACAATATTTTGAATTATCGTTTATTTCACGACCCAAAGATATCCGATTAGGATTAGTACCACTCTTTGCTTATAAGCACAATACTACTGCTAAGTCAAAGATTCCAGGTATCTCTTCACCTGTTAAGTTGCTGTGGATATTCCTAGTCTAATGTGGCACAGAGATGAATGGAAGGAAAGATTATGCTTTTGGATAAGTGACTTGCTATTTTTTAATTTATGAGCAAGTTCAGGTCTTCCATACACGTTAGTATGGACTGAATAAGTAGAATGGATTGAATAAATGTTCTTTTCAAGCATAGAAGTATTTTCATTTAGGAGTCTTAGGTGCTTAATGTTCCTTGAGATACTTGGTTATCAAAAAGCTTACCTACAAAAAAGTATGGGTTTGTATATTATTTTGGGACGACTAACTTTTTGTTTAAAATGTTTTTGGTGTGGCAAATTTGAAGATTGTTGGTCATGTAAAGAATTTAAAGTGGACGATTCATTCGCCACGCTTGGTTATGGTGAAATAGCTTAATTCCTGGTCGAGCTGCTTTGTGGTAAATAAGATACTTAATGAAGGCATGATTGTCCTCAGTTTTGTGAATACTACCATGGACTTAACATTGTAATCTTAATGGATGCTCCCTATGCCTGTTGAAATCTGGACTTAAAAAGTGGTGTGATTGTACCTTCTAAGATAACTTGAAAGAAATGTTTTGTTGCACATACCGCTGCTGCTTTTTTTAGGAGTACACAGACATTAGGATTTGCTGGCAAACGCCGTTATATACTCCTTGTATAACCAGTCCGTCATTATTCAAGATCAGGCAAACCTTCCAAGAAGCCATTGCATTTGAGTGTTAATTGTAAATAGAACTAAGTCCCGCGTTTTGCCTTGATGTGCTTGAATTGAATTGAATATAGAAAGTCAGTTGGAAGAAAGCATCAGCGCTGAAAGGAGACATAAGAAGGTTTGAAAAAGGACTCAAAGCAGCTGTTGCTGCTAGAGAGGGTGGAAAGTCCGAAAGGAGGCACAGAAAAGGCTGCAAACGCTGCAAAGACCCTCAATTAATGCCTACAGTGCACCACGTGAGGTGCACTGACGGTACTACCCCCCTACGGGGGATATGCTTGAACATCCTTCATTGCTTAACCTCCGCAAGGTGCTAGTTCCGTCAGTGCACCTCACGGGGTGTACTGTAGGCATTACTACAGGTTCTTTACAGCGTGCCTTCGGCCCCTAGCTGCAACACTTTCATTCCTTTTACTGTACCTCCATTCGTGTTATCTTTCTCCCACCTTGCTATCCACCCTCTCCTAACAATTGATTCACAGTGCAACTGCTTTGAGGTTTTCCTCCTGTTACACCTTTCAAACCTTTTACTGTCAATTTCCGTTTCAGCGCTTACTGACCTCATAGGTCCCAGTGCTTGGCCTTTGGCTTAAATTCTATATTCAATTCAATTACCATTCTCCAATTTGGTGTCATTTTCACAACGCGGCCACTTCGAATTTGAATTGAGAATGCTGGCTTCTTTATCGTAATTTGTAGTTTTCCTGTTTTTGTGTGTGTGTGTGTCTACCTCTCTTAACTATTTATAGTTTCTTACGTTCATTAGTTTGTCTTTTTGGCTGTTATGTATGTAAGGACCTCTCTCTGTAGCAGGCCTGACTTATTTGGCAAGAATACATTTCCACAGTTTCGTAACTCGTTCAGTAATCACGCGCTCAATAACACTTCATTAGTTCCTTACTGCAGTAAATCAACTTTAAATGCAGGAGCTACGGAAGAAGTGGCTATCCAACAATCTCAATAAAAAAGGTTAAACCATTCTAGGCACATTGAGTGGAAAAGTGACTGGCGGACTAAAAATAAAATATATATAAAAAAGAACAGCTAACATCATCTTGGTTGAACTTGAAATAACCGTAGGATGTCCAGCGTTCCCTTCGTTAGAAGATTTACTTACAAGATTTATTTACATACTAAAGGAATCTCCAATACAGACATATTAAACGTAGCACTTTAGCAGTTTTACTAAAGGATATTTCCCGTTCAGGAAGTCAGTCCTTTGCGGTATCAGAGATTTTGGGAGAAACACTTCGATATCTAACCACAAAGCTTTATTGGGAAGAAGCCCGGAAATTGGACGCTTATCAGCTTAGCGTGGGGTTTTTAAACTTGGGTAAGTAATTCTCTCTCTCTCTCTCTCTCTCTCTCTCTCTCTCTCTCTCTCTCTCTCTCTCTCTCTCTCTCAAACGCTTTGATGTTGCAGAACTGGGAAAATTCTTTACCTTTGAGGCAATTTTTGGACAATTTCCTTTTATAAAATTATTTTTTTCTCTCTCTCTCTCTCTCTCTCTCTCTCTCACACACACACACACACACACACACACACACACACACACACACACACTTTGATGATGCAGAACTGGTAAAATACTTTGCCTGTCAGGCAATTTTTGGACCGAATTTCTTTTTTATAAAATTCTCTCTCTCTCTCTCTCTCTCTCTCTCTCTCTCTCTCTCTCTCTCTCTCTCACACACACACACACACGTACACTTTGATGTTGCAGAATTGGGAAAATTCTTTGCCTGTTAGGCAATTTTTTGACCGAATTTCTTTTCATAAAATCTCTCTCTCTCTCTCTCTCTCTCTCTCTCTCTCTCTCTCTCTCTCTCTCTCTCTCTCTCTCTCTCTCTCTCTCTCAGTATTTTTGTACAATCATCACCCAGAACTTTTCCAGGTTGATATTGTAAGTCACGTCTGCAAACGTGTTTTCATAGACTCCTCATTGCAATATTCAGATGAGAAAAATTGAATGTTTGGCTTGTAGCTTAAACGAGCTTGATGTTATGAACAACATATAGTCTAGTTTTATATATAGTTGTCATGTTTGAGGAAAATATTACACATGCATGAAGTTGGATATCTGGTTGCTTGATAACAAAACATTGGCCGGATAATATGGATTTTATTCCCCAGAGTAGAGGAAGTGGAATATGAAGTTTTTGTTCTTGGATCGGATATTGTCCAATATTGCGCTCTCAGGAGTGTTAATGGTTTTGTAAGTAATTACTTACAGGGAGTTTTGTATAAGTAAAACCCTTAGAGAAACTTAAAGTAACAACAAATCAAAGGTTTTATAAGTGATTACAAGTTTTATAAGTGATTCCACAAGAAACTAAAAACATCAAAATATAATTACAAGAACTTATATAAGTACAGCCCTTGAAGAAATATAAGTACAATCCATGAAGAAACCTAAAGTAAAAACAAACCAAAGGTTTTACATGTAAAAGGACTTCAAAACTTTTTATAAGAACATTAATTTTAAACCCTCAAGAACTTATTAAGAACAACAAAAATAATAATCTTAGAGCACATTTTGAAGAAATAGGAAGGTACAGCCGTCAGATCATCTGAAAAGAAACGTTAAAGTAAAAACAAACCAAAGGTTTTAAATGTAATCACTCAAAGGACTTAGCCGAGTACAACCTTTAAAACCTTCTAACATCGATAAAATCAGGTCGGATTGAACATTTTAAAACCTCGGAGATTTTGATGCCGGTTGAAAGGAACAACAAAAAATAATAATCTTAGATGTTGTCACATTTTATGGGAAAGTCGAAGACAGTGACTGTTGGGCCAGATCATTCTAAGAAATCTCGTCTCCAATGTCCATCATTTTTTCTCTTTACTTGTTCGTTGTTTTCTCAAATTAATCCTGACTACAACCCAACTTTCCTTTATTGTCAAACTCCTCCATTCATATTCTCTTTCTTCCATGAGCCTTTCCATATTGCCTCTAAAACCTTTTAACATATAATTATCAGGTCGGATGGGCTCCTAAAGTTAAACCTGGATAAGAGCTTTTACTGTCGGTTCCGCTTCAGCGCTGAATGACCATTAGGTCCCAGCGTCACCCTCTGGGTAAATTATATATTGGGAAAGTCGATTCAATGGCATCCCAGGATTTTGGGCAATGTCAGAAAGTTTGATACTTTGATGTTTTTGAAATTGTGGCTCCAATGTCCATCATCTTTTTCTCTTCGGCATGTTCAGTTGTAAGACTTTAATTAATGAGCTAGAGTGGTTGGACAGTAAGCCTAAAGAGACCTCAGAAATTAAAGGAGAAGGAACAGGAAGAAAACTCACCGGTTCTTTGGACAGCGTCCCTTCGACTCCTGACTGCAAAGGTTTCATTATATTTTATTATACCACCTCCATTCATATTCTATATTTCTTCCATCTGACTATTATATTTCTCCTAACGATTAATTTATAGTGCAACTGCTTTGAGGTTTTCCTCCTGTTACACCGATAAGATATTTTTACTGTCAATTTCCGTTTCAGCGCTGAATGACCTAATATAGGTCCCATTTGTATATCATATATATATGTATATAAATTCTATATTCTATTCTATTCAATGGCATCCCAGGATTTTACCAATGTCAGAAACATTTGATTTCTTTGATTTTTGAAATTGTGGTTATCATGGACAGGTGGAAAGGTCACAATGGCGATTCAACAAAAACAGTGCAAAGAGGGAGTTAGAGTGGCTGGACAGTAAGCAAAAGAGACCAAGAAATTAAAGGAGAAGGCCTCAGGAAGAACGGGAGCTGGATCCACCGGTCGCGTTTCAGGGTCATCTTCTTGAAAAAGGGGTGCGAGAGTTAAAAGCTGATGGCGTCCGATTTCCAATATATATGATAAGAAACGCGATATATATATATATATATATACATATATATATATAAATATATATATAATATATCAATCTATATGTATAAGAAATACACCTCCTTAACATCGTATATATGTGTATACATACATATTTATAATAATAATATATACATATATTATATATATATATTATAATATATATATATATATATATATATATATATATATTTATATATACATATATATAGTGTATATATGTGTATACATATATACATATATACTATACATATATTATAATATATATATATATATATATATATATATATATATATATATATATATATATATATATATATATATATATATATATATATATATATATATATATATATATATATATATATATATATATATATATATATATTATAATTTTCACTTTCCTAAGTGGTGTATCTTAGGCATTGAGAAAAAAATCGTCTCCAAAGAGAGAGAGAGAGAGAGAGAGAGAGAGAGAGAGAGAGAGAGAGAGAGAGAGAGAGAGAGAGATCAGCGGAGTAAAGTGCAAATCCCGCACATCTCCCGAAGACTTCCGTGGCTTCAAAGTGTCCAAAGTGCCTTCCTCCAACACTTTACCTAAAATTGCTCGCTGGAGGTGCTGGGAAAGTATTTGCAACATAACCCATAAAACTTCTTTAACAGACAATCGAATTCTCATTGAAAAGCTCCTCACTGAACTTCCTAAACGTTCTACGCCACTTGCGAGAGTACGCGCGCGAGCGCTCGGAAGCTGCTCGTGAGCAAGCGCAAGTGAATGCGCCTCTAATTTCACTCGGCCGATTAACCGAGTGTCTTATCATGAAAAACAAATTCTCTCTTAATTGACTTCGTGAGTTTTCTCTTCCTGTCTTTTGCGTACACTTATTTCGTTGAGATTTTGTATTGATTTTTTATTGCTTTTTTTCTTGGCCAGTGTATATATACATTTTCTTGGCTATCATAAAAGTACACGTAGCCACCTGTTATTCAAACTTAAGAAATGCTGGACATTATTCGGAATTTAAAAAAAAATTTCCTTATTTTTTTTTTTTTTGCTACGAAAAATTATTTTCGGAATTTTGTTCCGTAATTTTATATATGTTTTTTTTTGGTTACGAAAAAAATTTTTTTCGAAAAATTAATTTTTTTCCTTATATGTTTTTTTTGGCTACGAAAAAATTTTTTTGTTACGAAAAATTACTTTCGGAATTTTTTCCCTTATGTTTTTTTTTTTTGGCTAAGAAAAATTATTTTCGGAAATTTTTTCCCCTGTTTTTTTTTTGGCTAAGCAAAATTATTTTCGGAATTTTTTTCCCCTTTTTTTTTTTTTTTGGCTAAGAAAAATTATTTTCGGAATTTTTTCCCCTGTGTTTTTGGCTACGAAAAATTATTTTTTTCTACGAAAAATTATTTTTTGCTACGAAAAATTATTTTCGTTACTACTGGTGACTTTCTGTTCTAAAATGTTTTTCAATAAACATCTTGATTTATTTTGAATACGATTTACACCATAAGTTCATTTATCAACGTGTATCCAATTTTTCTTTCTTATCACTGCATAGTGAATCGACCATTTTTATTCCAAAAGTGAATGATATTCCAGTATTCCCAAATAAGGTATTTTTTTCTAGGTTAAAGGGAGGAAGAATGAATGAGGAATGAGATTGCGTAACCTCATGTTAGGTTTTAATTTTCCATTCATTTTTTGCCTTTAGTTTTCTGTAAAAGAAAGCTATTGTGACGGCTTTGTCTGTCCGTCCGCACTTCTTCTGTCCGCCCTCACATCTTAAAAACTACTGAGGCCAGAGGGCTGCAAATTAATATGTTGATCATTCATCCTCCAATTATCAATCATACCAAATTGCAGCCCTCTAGCCTCAGTAGTTTTTATTCTATTTAAGGTTAAAGTTAGCCATGATCGTGCGTCTGGCAACGCTATACGACAGGCCACCACCGGTCGTTGTTAAAGTTTCATGGGCCGCGGCTCATGCAGCATTATACCGAGACCGCCGAAAGATAGATCTATTTTCGGTGGCCTTGATTATACGCTGCACAAAAAACTCGATTGCGCCGAAGAAACTTCGGGGTAATTTTTACTTTTTTTTTTTTTTTACTGATCTAGAATTATTCACTCCAAGTGGTTAGTAGCATGTGAACAGCGCTCTGTAACTGAGTCTTGTATTCCAAACTGTTAGTTTGTTCAGTTAAGGACAGTTGTCTCTGCTATCTTCTTTTAACGTGCTTTTTTTCCCATTTGTATGGGGTAAGCACCATACCTTCTTTTTTTTTTTTTTTTTTTTGGAAGGACTTTGATTTGGTTTTTGGGTAGACTTTGTAGTCTCGATCGGCTGCCCTGCCTGTCATCGCTTAGATCCTGGTAGCGTATGTACATGTAAGTATGGATCTTTAACTTGGCTTATGTACCTGATTTTGGGCATGTTAATAAATAATTTTGGCTTTAGTTGATAGAAAGATGTCCTTTTAATCACGTACTTCTTTTAATTTTCATGGAAAGCTTACTATTTTAAGGAAATTGACAATATTTTAAACATTTTCTGGAACAACACTCTTCATTTATATTATTTTCCACGATGGAAAGGTTATTAATTCTGTTTTAAAAATTTGCGTTGGATAAGAACACCATTAGTAAAAAAAATAATGTTTGAACTGAATTCATCGAGACGATGCAACAGCGTTTTGCTCTGTTATGCAACTTGATGCAATCCCCCATAGATATCAGCTCTAAACGGTCCCCTTTTACCTTCCGCCATCTTTCCCAGCATGATGACAAAACAAAAAAGATAAAATGAGAGAAAAACGGCCCTTCATCACGCAAGCCGTCTATAGACAGGATGTTTAGCGTCGTTTAATATCTTTTTCTATCAATCCCGAACTAGATTTAAGGGCCTCTTAATGGCAGTGACATCTGGTGGTGTGTTTTTTTTTTGTTTAGGTCAGCGTCTCTATGGCATGTTTTTTTTTCTATCTAATTTTTTATTATTCCCTAAAATTCTGTGCTTATCATGGTGACATAACTGTAATTTTACTTCGCGGATGTTTTTTTTTTATCTGGTGTGAAGGTTACCTCCGGCAACTTTGTGGGGAAAGAGTTACCTATTCGTCGATTTCTGATTAAATATCTCGTACAGTACCTCAAAGAAATTATTGATCAAACTTAGTGAGATTCTCTTTGTGGGGTTTCTTATTGGCCAAGGAATAATTAGAGGGATTTCCAGATGAATTTGAACCGACTACATGACACTTTTCATTTTCCATAATTCTATGTGAGACTATATTTCCGAATTTAAAAAATGCCTTAAATTAATCCCTTCACAGGAAAGTAGAATGATCTTAATGAAAAAGATTCAGACAAACGCCCCACCGTGAAAAATCTTTCAACCTGTAAGATTCCAGGCAGATACAGATAACTGTAGGTCTGTAGGAAAAGAAATATCTGTGGCATTACCGGTGAATGTGGTATATGAACTACTTAATTGATCTGGTTAATCTCATGATCATTCAGATCGTGTCTGCATACTCGGTCGAATTAGCCTTTTAGCCTGTCAGTGGGTTGATATAGAAATATGATCAATGCTATTTTTATTTTTTCTAGCGACTGTAAGAACGACACTGTTATATAAAAGAGCAAATACAATACAGCTACATTCATTTTAATGCAGGGGTTCTTAATTTGAGGTTCACGAACCTCCCAGAACCTCGCAGGAGAGGTTATCAAGGGGTATCTAAAAAAATGGGATACCGCAGGGGAGCACTTTGAATATGTCGTCTTATCTCTTACGTCTGGTTACTTCAGACTTGGCAAATTACTCGGTTCTTTCAATCGTCTGCATCCTGTTCTTGTAAAGAAATTATTATTATTATTATTATTATTATTATTATTATTATTATTATTATTATTATTATTATTATTATTATTATTATTTTCCAAGCGGCTTGTGAAGGTTACTTTGGTGACTATGAAGTTCGTAGTGTCTGCAGTTCGTAGGTAAATGAAGTTATGCATTATGAATTTTAAGGTTTCTTTAAATTTAACATCTTTACTATTCTTAAAGTTTTAGCTTAACTTGTTAATACATATATTATATACATATTTATATATATACATATATATATATATATATATATATATATATATATATATATATTATATATATATATTTTATATATATATACATACGTAATACTCTGTCGTTCCATTTTACTTATATATATATATAATTTATACATAAATATATATATATATATATATATATATATATATATATATAATCAGAAAGCTTATAAACGTCTTTAACAATTCACTCTACCTCAGAAGTAATATATTTTCATATATGTTACCGAAGGAATTTTTAGATGATAATAAGTACTTCGAACCAGCGACGGACGAGGAATCAGGACTGTAACCAGTCGGCCGACCATTTTACTTATATATATATATAATTTATAATATATTAAATATACGGTGATGTGATAAATAGTATATATATATATATATATATATATATATATATATATATATATATATATATATATATATATATATATATATATATATATATATATATATCTGTCCTAGCACTGCAATTCAGTAAGATACTCAAATTCCCATAATCGCTCCGTCTACTATTTTTCGCGCTGCGGGAACGTAAATTAATTAAATTCCCACAAAAAAGCTCCGTCTAGTTGCTCCAAGGAGCCTACCTTGCCTTCGAATTCTTCTGTAATCATTTTGTTTACTCTCTTTGTGTATCGCTCACAGGCGCCATTTTGACTCCTTTGTTTTGTTACGAGGTCAGAAACTCTCGTCAGTTGCATATCATCAATCTTAACTCGGGTAAATATTTCGCGCCATTACCGTTCTCTAAACTTTATTATATGTAACAATGAACTCCCATCACGCCATTGTTTTAGGCGAACGTTCTCAAGGAACAACAAAATCCCGTCGGAGAAATACAGGGACTGATTTATGAAAGCCTGATAAGATTTCCCGAGATTGGGAGAAATTGCAGACGAGGAACGAGCATACAGCAATCAAGAACTGCAGTGTGGTCGTTGCTGTTCGCATGTTGTTTCGCTGGAAACCTTTGTCTCATAAGTCTCTCTCTCTCTCTCTCTCTCTCTCTCTCTCTCTCTCTCTCTCTCTCTCTTCAGTTTGCTAGAAACTTACTATGAATGTAATTTATCTCTCATAAATTTTCACTAGAAACATTTGTTATACAATTTCTCTCTCTCTCTCTCTCTCTCTCTCTCTCTCTCAACAGTATTAGAAGCTTATTACAAATGTGAATTATCTCTCATAAATATTCACTGGAAATATATTGTTTTACATTTCTCTCTCTCTCTCTCTCTCTCTCTCTCTCTCTCTCTCTCTCTCTCTCTCTCTCTCTCTCTCTGTGTGAACATTATGAGAAGCTTATTACAAATGTGAATTATCTCTCATCAGTATTCACTGGAAACATTTGTTTTACAATTCTCTCTCTCTCTCTCTCTCTCTCTCTCTCTCTCTCTCTCTCTCTCTCTCTCTCTCTCTGTGAATATTATTAGAAGCTTATTACAAATGTGAATTATCTCTCATCAGTATTCACTGGAAACATTTGTTTTACAATTCTCTCTCTCTCTCTCTCTCTCAACAATATTATTAAAACTTATTACAAATGTGAATTATCTCTCATCAGTATTCACTGGAAACACTTGTTTTACAATTCTCTCTCTCTCTCTCTCTCTCTCTCTCTCTCTCTCTCTCTCTCTCTCTCTCTCTCTCTCTCTCTCTCTCTCAAAATTACTAGAGGCTTACTGTGAATGTGAATTATCTCTCATAAATGCTACATTTCACCATCTCCATCGGCTTAACAATAATAAGAGGTGGCAGTTGTTTCGTTAAATGCTCCCACATTAAAGTGATTCGCTTAGATTGGTGTAATTCATGTAATTTATGTAATCTATGTAATTTCCTCATTCGGTAGTGTAAATAAATGGAGTCGTTTCTTCTCGAATCACCGTTTTAAAATACGAAAGTGATTTTAGTCAGTTATCTTATTGAGGCGATGAAAAAATCAGGTAGCTGGTGTAATCATCTGCTTGAAGTGCATTGCACATGCAACCGATCAGTGATGCAAGATTTCTTCAGTTAAGATTCTGATAAAATTAAATTTTTTCTTCAGTTAGAATTCTGAATAAATTCAATATTTCTTCAGTTACAATTCTGATGAAATTTGATATTTCTTTAGTTAAGATTCTGATTAAATTTTAAATTTCTTCAGTTAAATTTCTGATTAAATTTAATATTTCTTCAGTTAAAATTCTGATTAAATTTAATATTTCTTCAGTTAAAATTCTGATTAAATTTAATATGTCTTCAGTTTGAACTCTGATTAATTTAATGTGTTTCAGTTAAAATTCTGATTAAATTTAATAGATCTTTAGTTAAAATTCTGATTAAATTTAAAATTTCTTCAGTTAAAATTCTGAATAAATTTAATATTTCTTCAGTTAAAATTCTGATTAAATTTAATATTTCTTTAGTTAAAATTCTGATTAAATTTAATATTTCTTCAGTTAAGATTCTGAATAAATTTAATTTAATATATATACATATATATATATTAAATTAATATATATATATATATATATATATATATATATATATATATATATATATATATATATATATATATATATATATATATATATATATATATATATATATATATATATATATACTGTATATGTATATTAATCGCGCCAACAACGGCCATTCATCGTATTCACCAATCGATAAAAAAAATGACACAAAAGACAACACAAAATTATATCCTCTTTTTGTACAACCTACTTCCGCGATGATTTCGTTACTTGACGACTATGTACGTAATCACAGTCTTTGCATTCATAGCGTCCTTGACACGTTATTCGTCTATGGCTCTCTATGGTAGTTTTCTCTACTTTTTTCTGAATTTTTTGTTTTGTTTTGTTTTTAAATGTGTTCTCAGTAATGTCTGAGAAATTGACAATTTAAGGTCATTTATCGTCCTTTACTCATGAAATTGTTTTTCTTATTGTGTTTGGCTTTATATCTGCTGCAGTTGTCGGTTGCTAAATGGATCTAAATTACATGATTTTTTTCTGCTGTTTAAAGACTGTAATGGATTTGTTGTTTTCGGACACATTCCAAAAACGGACTATTTGTAATGATTTTTTCGCGTTGGTGAAATGGTGCTGCTTTGAAAATATCTCCTCATTGCATGTTTTTCTATACAATATTATCTTCATTCCCGTTGTGGATGAGAGAGAGAGAGAGAGAGAGAGAGAGAGAGAGAGAGAGAGAGAGAGAGAGAGATATATCTATTTATCTATCTATCTATCTATCTATCTATCTATCTATCTATCTATCGAGAGATAGAGGGAGAGAAATTTAGCTTTCTTTTGAGAGAGAGAGAGAGAGAGAGAGAGAGAGAGAGAGAGAGAGAGAGAGAGAGAGAGGTGTTGTATCTATCTAGCTATCTGTCTATCTATCTATCTGTCTAGAGAGAGAGAGAGAAAGAAATTTAGCTTTCTTTTGAGAGAGAGAGAGAGAGAGAGAGAGAGAGAGAGAGAGAGAGAGAGAGAGAGTAGATGAGACCTATCTATCTATCTATCTATCTATCTATCTATCTATCTATCTATCTATCTATCTATCTATCGAGAGAGAGAGAGAGAGAGAGAGAGAGAGAGTACGAAGGAATAACATTTTAACAACCTTTACAGTCTCAGTCTTATCAAGCCGCAACATCTCGGGAGTTCTGCCAGAAATGTGGAAAAGTGGCAGACTGATAATTGCACGATCCTCCCAGGGTTGAAATTTATCTGTCCGTCTATCTACCTAACTAGGAATGCTGACGCAGTAATCGTAGCGTGGTCAGTATTATTGAGCTTGTATTCTGGGTGAACACTATCATTTGAATGTGAAGGCTAGTGGATAAAATGAAATTCAAGGTACCACATACTCACACGCACACACTCATATGTATGTATGTATATATATGTATATACATTTTTGTATATATATAAAATGTATCTATATATACGTATAATATATATATATATGTATATATATAACATATATATATATTATTTATAAATATATATATATATATATATATATATATATATATATATATATATATAGATGTATATGTACATATATGTACATATTATATATATATATATATATATATATATATATATATATATATATATATATATATATATATACATATACATATATATATATATATACATATATATATATATGTAAAAAATGTATCTATATATATGTATATATATATATATGTATATATATAATATATATATATTATATTATAAATATATATATATATATATATATATATATATATATATATATATATATATATATATATATATATTATATATACAGTATATATACATGTACATACACACACACTAACCACTCGTGTGTCACTGTAGTCCTGATTCCTCGTCCGTCGCTGGTCTGACCTCACGGGACGGTGGACTTATTATCAACTAAAAATTCCCCTTCATATATATGAAAATATATATATATATATGAATCACGGTGATGTGATAAATATATATATATATATATATATATATATACAGTATATATATATATACACACCCCTTGTTATTGCCTCTTATAATTGTTCTAACAAACACACACATATATATGTATCTGTTACTATGGAGTTTTTTTTATCCATTTATCCTATCATTGTCAACAAATAAATATCTATATGGGACTTTCCCATTGCAACTGAGAAGCTAAAGAGGGTTGATACTATTTTCGGTGGTCTTGGAATCTAAGACTCACAATTTCCATTATTATTTACCATCTTCTGTCAAAGAAAGAGTCGTTCTGGAAGGAAAACAGTTCATATACTCTATTTCATATCGTTGGAGATTTAACGTGATACAAAAGAACGAAGAAAAAGTTCTTATCTCAAGTAATCTTCGAGCAAGCTTTCTTTTACTCGTGGTCGCGTTCATTGCTTATAACTCGATAGCTGAAAACAGCATTCACTGAAGCTTAGTATCTATCGCTGCATCTTTTGAATATATAGAACCTGTGCCGTGTTCAGTTGGTGTAAGGCGAATAATGGAAGTAGCGTTAAATCGAGCGTAGTATTTTTGTTACGGTTTTGACCCGTGGTTGCGTTCATTCAGTGTCCTAACACTGCATTTAGAAATCAACTGAGATTACCGTTTCTCTCATCTATATTTATTCTCTCGTTCGTAGCCACACGGGTAGGAACTGAAATGGCAAAAAACAGCAACCTTCAATTACGTGGGCGTTTCGTGGTGATCAAAATTTCTACTTCACGAATGGTTTTACACGACAAAAGAGAATTGAGCCACTTGCTGTAATTGCAACGTTTCTGTGCATTCTTTGCAATGTTGCATTCCTTAGAAAACATCACGATTATCAATATAGAAGGAATGGAAAAATAGTTTATTTTTTTACTGAGATTTATACTGTAAAACGAACTGATGAAAGATTGTGTTGACTCCAAAGAAAAAAATCTCCTTAGGTATAATGTTATGAAAAAAATTATTATTAATTATTGCATAGAATGTTTCATGGGAGAAAAGTCGAGAAGAAAAATGAGAGCAAGTGAGAAAGGCCAGACCTTGGAATGGTTAAAATTAGTAACTTATACAGAAGGTTACTACTTCGTTTCCATTACAGAAGATATGTGGAAATTGTATGCATGCAAAACTGCGCGCGCACACGCACACACACATATATATATATATATATATATATATATATATATATATATATATATATATATATATATATATATATTATAGATATTATACATACATATATATATATATATATAATATATATATATATGTATATATATATATATATATATATATATATATATATATATATATATATATATATATATATATATATATATATATATATATTCATATCACATATTACTACAGGTGAAAAATGCACTTGTGGCTGAAGACAAAGTGCGTTCCAGCTATTGGCGTATTTGCTTCTGGTGCTGAATTCAATTATTCCTTGTCATAGTTGCTAAATATTTACCTGCTTTTAATATCATTACTGCCGATATTGAGAATAAGAATGAACAATATGTTTATTCCCACCGAATACTGAAAGTAGATACATAGATTAACTTCAACCCCAGCACTGATTCACAGAAGAATATACTTTCTTCTTCTTCTTCTTCTTCTTCTTCTTCTTCTTCTTCTTCTTCTTCTTCTTCTTCTTCTTCTTCTTCTTCTTCTTCTTCTTCTTCTCCGAAATCAGTCACTCGAGTCACGGTCGAAGTTCCCGTTCTTCATCGCAAATTCCTAAAATCTTCGCAACTTTTAGAATCTTAATCACGCATTTTTATAGACATGCTTTTCTTCTCCCATGACTATAGACATCAAAGAAGAGAGAGAGAGAGAGAGAGAGAGAGAGAGAGAGAGAGAGAGAGAGAGAGAGAGAGAGAGAGAGAGAGAGAATTCGTGACTTTCATAAAGGAAGTAATTTGTTCTTTCTTTTTCTTTTGCATCTTCAGAAAAAAGTGATGCGCGCGCGTGCTTTTATTTTCCAACCTTGGCAGCTCTTGTTTAGAAGTAATATTTAGTGATTGAGATCCGTGTTTGCGTCTACGATCGTCGATTCTACTCACCTTGAGTAGATGGAGTAGATAAAATGATGCTCTTCGTGAGAAGAAATTAAAATAGTGAGAGAAAGATGTGAAGATTTTTCCTTGAGAATTTTTGAAAGTTTTTTGCGATTCTGTTCTCCATCGGAAAAAAGCTGGGTATTATTATTATTATTATTATTATTATTATTATTATTATTATTATTATTATTATTATTATTATTATTATTATTATCTTATACCTAGTGCTTTTATTATTATAAGGAGGTTGATTGATTCCGTTCTATAAACTAGCATTACAGTTATTTTTGTTTTAGGATAACTTATCCATCGACTGAATCAAATCAGTGCTAACTTTTATACATTTTTTTGGTATCCACAATATTACAGGTCAGTGGATAACCCTACCGTGTTTCTTTTTAATTTATACCTTTACCTTTTTTTTTATCAGAAGACACAAAGCGTGAATAACTGGCGTAAGGAAATCCAGTTCATTTTATTGATTCATTCTCTTGTTGATCGATTTTTTTTTATTTTCTTTTGGGTAAGAAAAAATAAAACCACTTCTTAAATTTTCCGTGAATTTATAGCAGGCGAAAGGATTTTTCAACTTGCGTGCAAGTAATAGTCTCAAAATTAAAATCAAATAATAAAAATCAACAAGAGCCATCAGGTTGTTCCTGACGCAGCACATTCTTCAGTGGAAACAAATGGAATTTATAATGTGCACGGAATGAAAGTAAGGATATTATAAAGAAAAAAAATATTTAACGAATTAATCCTGCAGGTCGGTTGTAATAAGACTTAAGTCAAATATGAATTTTTTTTGAAGAATTAAGGCAAATTGAATTTGCAGCGAGGGTGAAGGTGTTGAAAACTCACATATTACATAGTAATTAGATTCCACATCCATTTTTATGTCAGGGAATTTTCAACACTTGGTAATTATAGTCTTCACTGCCTTGATACTACAGTAAATAATGTGTTTATGCTAATGTACCTTATACTTAGCTTTACTCGCCCAGATGATACGAAGGCTACCTAATTATATTTCAAATTTTGTGCGTATCCTTGTCAGGTTTACTTTCAGTCTAATAATAGTTTTGTGGTTAAAGTTTGTTGTATGTTATAAGGGAATCTGTGTCTAGGACGTCTTATCTTAGTGGGATATCTTGATAGATAATTAAGATTGCGAGGATTCCCGATTAAAAAGATTAAATTCTGTTCCGAAACCCTTTAGACAAAGGCCTCGGAATGAGGCCTTCTCACATTCCTTGGAATTACGAAGGAGAACGGTGTAAAAACAGGGGAGGGATATAAAGCGAAGGAAGAGGAGAGAATATGAGCAAAATGAGATTGTTGTTATGCGTTTCACTGGGACGTTTGGGGCCTCAGAGTCAGGAAATTGGAAAGGAAAACTGAATATTTTTGTCAACCGCTTCTTTCTGTGCAACACAAATGCTTTACACAGATAAGATGGATCGGCGATGGGTTGTTTTGCTTGCTTTTATCAGTAATTCGTTAGATACAATCATCGGGAACCCAAATGAAAATCTCCCTCTTTTGGATTGCAGTTTCCCTCTCTCTCTCTCTCTCTCTCTCTCTCTCTCTCTCTCTCTCTCTCTCTCTCTCTCTCTCTCTCTCCTCGTTGTAGTTTTTCCCTATTTTTATTGATTTAAGTTTATTTTTAAGTACTTTACAGTCTCTCTCTCTCTCTCTCTCTCTCTCTCTCTCTCTCTCTCTCTCTCTCTCTCTCTCTCTATTCTCTTGTTGCCGTTTTCCCTATTTTTATTGATTTAAGTTTACTTTTAACTTCCTTACAATCTCTCTCTCTCTCTCTCTCTCTCTCTCTCTTTTGCCGTTTTTTCCTATTTTTATTGATTTAAGTTTACTTGTAAGCACTTTACAGTCTCTCTCTCTCTCTCTCTCTCTCTCTCTCTCTCTCTCTCTCTCTCTCTCTCTCTCTCTCTCTCGTTGCCGTTTTTCCCAATTTTTATTGATTTAAGTTTACTTTTAACCTCTTTACAATCTCTCTCTCTCTCTCTTTTTGTTCCCGTGTTGCCGTTTTCCCTATTTTTATTGATTTAAGTTTACTTGTAAGCACTTTACAGTCTCTCTCTCTCTCTCTCTCTCTCTCTCTCTCTCTCTCTCTCTCTCTCTCTCTCTGTCTCTGTGCGTTAGATAACAAAAAAAAAAAATGGTATGAGAGCCCTTTTCCTCTCCATAAACATTAGCCAACTGTTACTTTCTATAACCTCATTCAATCTGCTTTATAACAGGAAAGTCGAGATATGAAAACTGGGAAGTATAACAGACCAACAAACCTGAAAATAAACATTAAAAACATTTTGATAATTTTTCCCGACACTTTATTCCCTTTGAAGTTAGATTTCCCCCCAATTTATTTACACGTTCATTTTTACTTGTTCGAATTTTCAACACGGGGAATTTGTTTCCTTTTAACACGCTTTATTTTTATGTTGTAAGCTGCTTGAATTTCAGCCAGCGGGATGGGGGACGTAATCCTGAAGTTATTCAATGCCTTAATAAGGATGAAATTGAATGATTCGGTTGAAAGCGTTTAAAGTCATGGAATGATACAACACGCATCAAACACTGTGGTTAAGTTCTAAGCCTTCACGCAACGGCAACGGGATAAGAACAGGAAGTTTTGATTATTACTATGAGGAAGTTGAGGAAGGAGAGAGAGAGAGAGAGAGAGAGAGAGAGAGAGAGAGAGAGAGAGAGAGTGGAGGTGGGGGGAGGGATGGGCTTCAAATGAGACATAATGAGGTCGGGAACGGAAAGTCTTCCCGGGAACTATGTTGACGAAGGTGAACTTTTGGAGACAGGTCGACTTAGCAACCGGACAGAAATCGACGACAACAATCTTAGCACATACGTAAATTAGCTCCGCTCTCCACTCTGTTATTCTTCCTCTTACAAATAAGTCTTTCTGTTTGTCATGCCGTCGACCGTGTCCTCGTTTCCATTTTGGCTTTTACTTGTTACATTTCCCTTTCAACCTGCTTGCTAACGGTTCCTTATTCGCTTCAATTAATGATTAAAATCCTGTGGACTTTTTTACGCTTGAATGTTTCGCGGACTCAGTCCCTTTTAGGGAAAAAAGCATTTTGCATTTCGCGAGGCAGAGTCGTGAGCGAGAAGATCCCAGAAAATCGAAAGTTAAATGCTGCGTAATTGTTTTTAATCGCCTTTACATATCAGAGAAAAACATTTCGGACACGCAAATCAGGGATACGTCATTTTAATCAATTCGTATATTTCTTAAAGAAGGTCGAATGGGAAGGAGAAGCTGGAGATGAAAAAAAAAGTAGAAAGAAAAAGTCTCTGATGCGACGATTGTGAAAGTGAATTAAATGGTGTTATCTCCTGAATTCATTGTAAGTTGGGTCTTGAAATCTCGTTTTAAAAATGGTTCATATTGAATATTCAAGACACCTTCTCCTTCATTCATAAAATGATTTATTTTTCCTTTCTTTTTTCCAGTCAGTGATTTTTTGGCACAGACGTTTTGCCTGAGTTTTTCCTTTTGATATTCTCGCTATTAGGGATGATCACCTGCTCAATTTAATAATTTTTCCATAGGAATAGAGTTCTGGGTTTATTTTCGTCAATTCCACCGTCGCGTCTTTCGCGCTTGCTTTTATACGTGTTTATTCTCTCTCTCTTAATACATACGTACATACATACATACATACATACATGCATACATACATACATACATACATACATACATACATACATGTATTATATATATACATATATATATATATATGTAAATTGTATTTATTTTTATAAACATACAAACCTACGTATATATACAATGTATATAATATATATATATATATATATATATATATATATATATATATATATATATATTATACATTTGTGTATGTGTGTATGTGCCTGCTTGTGCATGCATGTGCCTATGTGCTTAAATGTTGGTACTTGTAGGAGCGTAAAACTTGAATTGAAATACTGACCTGATATACTCGTACCACTACATAAATGGCATTGCATGAATTACCAAGAATGAAAACCACTAATTCATTGAGGGTCTAATTCCCATGTTCCGTCTGCCATTCATATTCTCGCCATTCCAACTGGAATCAGAGGTCGAAGACAACGTTCTTGGCCTTCGGTGTCTCCGAACCTTCTTTTTTTTTTTTTTTTTTTGGTTCCTGTTTGCTCTTTCGAGACAGTGCTGGGAATTCGGAGACGAATGAAGGATGCCTCGGAAAATAATAATAATAATAATAATAATAATAATAATAATAATAATAATAATAATAATAATAATAATAATAATAATAATAATAATAATAATAATGGGCGCGCACATCCACAGTTATGTATGGGTACAAATATAGTTGAAAATAAACTAAACAGAGTTTTCGAGAATCTGTACGATTCCCCTTCTCAATTATATTTGTACCCGTCCTTAACTGTGGACTTGTTTTTCCATTCCAAGACTCATGCCACTAAGAGCATTTTTAATAATAATAATAATAATAATAATAATAATAATAATAATAATAATAATAATAATAATAATAATAATAATAATAATAATAAAACAATATAATAATTAAAATGAAACAAGTAGTTTTAAAAGTATTTTTTAAAACTTTTTAACAGAAATATCTTAACACTACTGTGGCTTTTAAATCTCAGTAATAATAATAATAATAATAATAATAATAATAATAATAATAATAATAATAATAATAATAATAATAATAATAATAATAATAAAGGAATCGGGATCAGTTTTATCTAGAATACATTGGGATTTTATTATTTAATTTCCATTTCTTCTCATATTGCTCGCCATTTTGCCCTCGAGAAAGTCTGGATTAAATTTAATCCCTTTTGGCCTGCAAAGCTTTTTGAATTAAATGATCATTCCTTTAAAAATAAAAAGGTTAACTAAGCTCGACTGGATACGACGTACCTCATTGAAGGAAAATAAAAGAAGTAATTACATTTGATAAGTAGGTAAATTATCTGACTTACATCCTCTCCTCTCAAATCTCAGGTTTATGTATTTTAAAATCTAAGTTTTGAATTTTTTGTTTGTTTACTCGTGACGATTACAAAACAAACACACAAACGCCAAACATGATATGCAACGTCTTTTTCGCAGTTTTTATACTTGGGGATCCCCGGAAGTGTCTTGTCCAAAACACGGCATAGCATCTTAAATAGCAGGTTTCCTAAATTGCTGAGCGATCAGAGTCACAGGTTTGTTATTTAGGCAAATTGCACCTACTGGTAGTTTCTGGTATTGAGAAGGGGAAGCCCAGGTACTCGGAATGTTCAAAAAGACTTGAGGAAATCTTTCATTTCTATTCTGCTTCCTTGATGCAGCTTTTGAGTATTTATCATAATTAGGGAACGCAACTAAGTTTTTAAATATTTAAATGTATCATTATTATTTTGGTAATGTGCATTGGTTTTGAGTATTTTATCGTTATATTAGGTAACGATTCAGTTTTTGAACGCGTTTATGTGACATAATTCACTTGTGAACATTTCATCATTAAATTTGGTATCACTAATCGGTTTTTGTACCTTCTATATTTTTGTTGTTGTAAAATAACTCATTTTTAAAAATTTCCCATTATTTAGGAAACATTAAGTTTCAGAATTCGTTTTCCATTCAATTAACATTTTCAGCTTGTAAACATTTAGTTACCATTACGGAATATAATTCATTTCTTGGATGTTTTGTCATAAGAAATCTACGTGATTTTTATGCCCTTGAGAGTAGCCTAATAGTTATGGTTAGGCCTAGTCTCTATTTGAGGCCTTCTAAGAGGTAAAAAGTAAGGGTATTTCCAAACATTTCACCTTCATGGCGTGTGGTTCGGATTTTACATTGACCAGTGAGTTAAGCAGACTAATGACACACCGCGCTGTTGCAGACACGCAGGCCTTAAATCATTAAAATGAATAAAATAGAGATAAGGGATATTTTTACAGCTATTTATTTGATTATTGAAATTTTTCTGTTTACGATTAGTACTTGGGAAGCATATCATCAGTTTGTTGGTGAATGATATACTGTAGCATATATATATATATATATATATATATATATATATATATATATATATATATATATATATTATATATATATATGTATTTATGTATATATATACAGTATATATATACATATATATATATACACATACATATATACATACATACATGTATATATACATATATATATATATGTATGTATGTATATTCTATATACACGGGAAATTAAATGAACCAAAAAGTAGCCTGCGAAAAAAAACACAAGCATATTTAGAGAATAATTCAAAGTTAAGAGAAATTGATAACGGCCAGATCATCGGAGGAAAGGGGCAATTTGCTTCTCAAAAATTTGTGTTCGATTCAAATGGCCGTCCCCATAGAGACAACTGTGTAGTCTACCCCGACCATGCAATTTGTTTGTTTGTTTGTTCGTTTGTTGTTTTTTGTCTTCCTCTTCTCCCATATCTTCCTCTTCTTCCATATCTTCCTCATCCGCAGCCTGTAATTGTCATTCGTCACGCTAGTCTGATAAAAAGCGTCGATTCATTGTGTGTGTGTCTCTCTCTCTCTCTCTCTCTCTCTCTCTCTCTGTGTTTTTGTCTGTGAATCTGTCTAGCTGTCTGTCTCTCTCCTCCTGTATGGGATAATCGTTATCATCTCACTGTGGAAAGGAAAGAGGCGCGCTATATACGTAAGGCCGTTTTTATGTTTCTGTCCATTGAATGAATCAGTGAGTGGATGAATCAGCGATTGAATAATTCAGCGATTAAATGAATCAGTGATTGAACGAATCAGTGAATGAATTAACTTGTGAATGAATGAATCGGTGATTAAGTGAATCAGTACATGAATGAACAACCGATTGAATCAGTGATTGAATGAATCAGTGATTGAATGAATCGGTGACTGAATGAATCAGTGACTGAATGAATCAGCGATTGAACGAATCATTGATTGGAACGAATCAGTGAAAGAATAAACAAGTGAATGAATGAATCAGTGAATGTAAGAATTAATTATCTATTTTAATGTAAATCACTTCAGTTTTCTTCTTCATACAGTCGACAAATTGCGCAGAAATAGGAAGCCGTAATTTTCCTCAAAGACCCCAAGTGGTATTTCCGCGGTTTTACAGAACGACAATTATTCTTATTTTCATCACTTCGCTGGCGACAAAACTTGCTGTGTCACGGCGCCAAGAGGCACCAACATAGGCTAAATGTCGCTGCCGACGGCTACGGTTGCAAGAAGCAACAATAAAGCTGCAGTTTTATCACGCAA
Source organism: Macrobrachium rosenbergii (assembly GCF_040412425.1). NCBI lineage: Eukaryota > Metazoa > Arthropoda > Malacostraca > Decapoda > Palaemonidae > Macrobrachium > Macrobrachium rosenbergii. Next base: position 23,416,615 of record NC_089781.1, read on the forward strand.
AGAGCAACTCAGTTGTCAAGAACATCTTCCTTTACCACCGCCATTTCCAACAGTGTTAATTCCACCGCGATTTAGTTATCACTGAAATGACGGTTTCCTACTTCCTGATTGACTGGCTTACGAAAATTTGGACATAAAATCAAGCGCTGGGTCACTTTCGGCTATTCAGCGCTGAGCTTGAAGACAGTGGAAAATGGGGAGGGGGAGTTGGAGTGGTTGGAAAGCAAGATGGAAGAAAGGTAGCAAGAATGGAGGGAAAGCAAAATAGGATAAAAAGTGGGTATAGCTAGGGATCGAAAGCACGCTACAAACTACCTTTAGTAAAGGCCACAGTGACGACGGTTTTGTCCCACTTACGGAAAATTTACAATTCCCTTAATTTTAGCCATACACATTCATCGTTGAAATACAGTTTTGGTTTCTTATAACTTCAGCATCTGGGTTCGACGCAGATGAGAGAGAAAAGAATTAGAATTGAAACCAAAATATAAATAAAATAGAGACTAGATTTGGTCTTGGAATATGAGGGCTTAGAAGTATTCTTACTCAAGCCAGAGAGGAGATGTATAAGATTCCTATTTCTACCTAGATAAGACTACGTATAGATCTCGTTATAATGGACTTGCTGTATATCTAAATCAAAGGGAATTTAAGACTCCGGTGTTAATACAGAACAAGAGGGATTATGGATTACAGAATCGAAGACCTGGTTTCCTACTAAACAGGAAAAATTACGGAATGCAGACTTTAGCGTCCTGAACTTTACCAAAAGAATAAAGAGATGGATTTACGAAATATAATCCGATGATTTATATTATGAGTAAGATGATAATACTCTCAAGACTGAGTTTACGAGTAACGCCCCAAAATCCAACATGGGAGGGAAAGCCAGTTCTCAAAGTGACAGAAATATGTTTGAAAAATTTAAATAAAAAAAAAAACAAGTAAAAAATACGAAGATGAACCCAGTTGTTAAAAGGAAATAGATGACTTCCCGCCTGGAGGAAGGAAGGAAGGAAGAGAGGGAGGGAGGAAGGAAGAGAGGGGGGAAGAGAGGGAGGGAGGGAGGAAGGAAGAGAGGGAGGAAGGGAAGGGAGGAAGAGAGGGAGGAAGGGATGGAGGGAAGGAGGAAGAGAGGGAGGGATGGAGGGAGGAAGGAAGAGAGGGAGGGAGAGAGGAAGGAAGAGAGAAGGGGAGGGAGAGAGGAAGCAAGAGAGGAAGGGAGGGAGAAAGGACGGAAGGAAGGAAGGAGGGAGGGAAGGAGGG
>NC_089781.1:23420380-23432880 GCF_040412425.1 Macrobrachium rosenbergii
TTTTTGAAAAACAAAGTGGACGCTTTTAAGTTTTGCGTAACTGATTGAATAGAAAGTTTATGCTGGAAAGAAAGCTGGAAAAGAAAAATTAGGCTTTTAGGGTAGTGCTAACTAGCAATAAGATTCCTTAGCATATCAGCCAACTTCATAATACATGGCGAAAACACTAACAGCTTAAGAGAAATGATATTTTCCAAGTCAACAAAACTGAGACTCTGATGATAAATGTGACTTTCGAGTATAGTTATTTCATAATTATAGTTGAACGCACTAACATCAGTTATATCAATTGTTTAGATAAAAACGATAATAAATATTCAAGACCATGGAAATTCAGTTTACAACCCAGGCAACATTCCCAATCAGTCAAGCGATGAAAATATAAAAAGCAAATAAATGAATTAATTACAGTTTAAGAAACAAATTTAGTAAAACCACCAGCTATATCTTCGTCACCTTGGGCCAGATTCAGCGATGTACAGTACTCAAGCGATGTGTGAAAACGTAGCGACGTAACTCTCTTATTTATTGACGTTTAATGTTTGCTCAACCATCGGCAGCAGCGGCAGCCGTTGCATAACGATTTCGTTATGGCTCTTTCGCTCTGCCAAATCACAGCCGAGTGATCGTTAGCGAACGGAGCCAGGAGGCTTTGGGGTGGTGGTGGCGCCAATGTCTACGATTGTACCGGGAGGATCTGTTTTCTGTGTCGTCATTGGAAGAGTTCTTCTTTGAGGTTTCCTCTAGGATGCCATTATTATTATTATTATTATTATTATTATTATTATTATTATTATTATATTATTATTATTATTATTAGTGAATGAAGAATCAATTATTATTATTATTATTATTATTATTATTATTACATTGAAATTATAATAGCAATCGTATAATTACTTTGAAGTGAATGAACAATCAATACTGGGAATCTCTCTCTCTCTCTCTCTCTCTCTCTCTCTCTCTCTCTCTCTCTCTCTCTCTCTCTCTCTCTCTAAATTATATTATTACTTGCGTAAATGAATAATCACATCCACACTTACATATGGTTTATTAGTTTTTGAAAAATTGTAATTTAATTGACAAAATATCAATGAAAAATATAAATAAAAGCAAATCCTTCTGTCCAGCCCTGTGAGAGTTGATAAACAGCTCAGTGGTCGGTAAAACTATTTTAATAATAATGATATAGATATTTACAAACATACCATTTTCTGTATATTAGATCATCGATAGGCACTGTAGGTATTCGTGAACTGATATTTCGTAGAGAAACTTTTGGGCACGTATCAAGTATTCGTTTACCTTTGCAGACTGAATTAACAAATGCTAATTGAACTTCGTAACAAAATTAGACAAATTAAGAAGTGTAGATAAAAATCGGAAGTATTGTCGTCCTTTATGTCAAGTTTCCATTGCATTGTCTTGCTTCCATTTTTACTCTTTTCCCATTTTCTGTCTCTACAAATACTATGCCCTTAATTTTCCTTTTTCCATTTCTTTGTCTCTTTTTTTCCACAGGAGGTCGATCTTCACAGTTCATGCTCCATATCTTTTTTTCTACAGGGTCTATCCTCCAACTTCTTGCTTCCTTAGCCAGGGATTTGGGGGTTCGTGTCCCCCCATGGGTTGCGAGAACTCTTGTGAGATCTCTTTTTTTTTTGTATTTTCCTTTACCTCTTCTTACTCCTTGTTAATGAACACCATATTCTTTGGAAGCTTGGATTTCAAATCAGTGGCCCCTGTGGGCTTGTTCCATATAAAGAAGGTTCATCCTCTGAATAATAATAATAATAATAATAATAATAATAATAATAATAATAATAATAATAATAATAATAATAATAATAATAATAATAATCTTGCACCAAGATATTTTTCCCGAGTGGGTCGATGTTCCCGCTGTATGCCCCGAAATCTTGGTCTTCACAAAGGTCGAGTTCCTTACTTCGTGCCCCCAAAATACTGTTCCCACAGGGGTCGATCCCCCCCACTCCATGCCCTCACAAATAGTATGTAAAAGTACCTGAAGATGATGTTCCCCTTCTTCATGAGTACTGAACAATGGCTCATTCTTTAACAACGCACAAGGTTAGTAGCGGATAATATTTTTGGAGGTTTTGCGGTCGGTAACTAGGACCTCGATCTGATTACGAGGTCATTAAGTAGTAAAATTAGAGTGCTGTTATGAGTCAGTGTTAATAGACGATAGTAATTACTCGACGACCTTTGAATGCGCCGCGTTTGTTCTTGATATTCTTCTGCATTGAAGTATTATTAAAGAATCTTTCAATCAGCTTTTCTATAAAGACAAAAGAAAGATAATTTCTAGGATCTTTGTTGAAGAGAAAAATTTAAGGAAAGATCTCAGGCGTTTCGATTCAGAGACAAAAAGAGTAAACAAATAACAAAGACGCGTCTTTTCAATTACCTGTCTTAAAGATTTCTCTCAACTTCGTCAGCCCTAATTGAACACTCATGTCATCTGCGTCATTCATAACGAGATGGAATGATTCATTTTGATTCGTCTCCCGTCAGACGCATGAGGAACCTCTTTGGGTCCCGGGATATCATAATTTGCATACCTCAGCGCCTCCCTGGCAGTCTGTGGTTGATAGCTGAGCTGATGGAAATTGGGACATTAATTAGGGGAGACAAGAAAATGGCTGTGAGAGAACACATTCTTTTAATTTACGATGATGTATTTAGCTATTTTATCTCTGTATTCAGGTTTGTGTGGCTGACTTTCATATGCCGTTCATCACGGTCTGTGTGAAGTATATTCGATTGTCTCGATGCAGAAAATGTTGTTCTGATGAATTATGATCAATGAAACTTTTTTCTTTTTTTTTTGTATTTTACGAAGATAAATAGTAACGACCAGTCAGCTGTTTTGTGGTCTGAGTACTCCTGAAAAGCCCTCAGATATGTAAAGTTTATATATATAGTTATATGCTCCAGTAAGTAATATTCTTTAGTTATCATATCCGATGGCCTATTGCTGTACGGTAGAATGATCTACTGTGTAAGATAATTTGGTTAAATTTCAGATTTATAAGCTATTACTGACCCCAGTTTTATGTACCCTTATAAAGGAAATACATTAAGTATCCTGTGAGAAACTGCAGCAATATTCTCTACAGTCCTATTTACTAAAGTCACAGATGTATTGGTCTCTTATCTGATGAACTATACATAACGAAGCCTCCTTTAAGACATAATGTATCTCAGCGCTGCAAACGTTAACGTAAATATTCCAGTCCCCCGTCGTTGACGTGCCTCAGTTATCACTTCTAAAGAGGCAAGAGACAGAGCACAATTAACGTTGTAAAATGACATTCATTCTCTGACAGCGCTGCGTCTCTTTCCCAGGGACTTCACCGCATCCACGGCCGCGTCACTTTGTTATTGTTGATCTGGCTTTCACAAGTCGTGAAGATGTCTTGGCGCGTTCCCACCATTCACAGCTGGTAGGGAGAGGTTGTCTGGATGAGATGGTGGGGAGGGGGAGGGGTAAGAGGCCCAGGAGGAGGAGGAGGAGGAGGAGGCAAAGAATGCCGGGGAAGAAACGAGCTCAGTAGAGCGGGAGGGAAACTGGCTGGCAAGCAGGCTGGGACCTTGAGGAACAACCTGAATAGCCTCTCAGCCGCTCACCTAAAACGGAGAAGCCAGTTCTAAAATGGGCTAGAGTAAAGTCTCTCCCGTTTCAAGGAGTAGGAGGTCCTTTCATGCTTTGCCTCTCGAAACGTCCTCCCCCCTAGAATCCCCAACCCCTTCTCCTTAACAACCACCCTCCCCCCTCCTTTTTTTTCCTCCTACGTCAAACATACCTAATGTGTCAAGGCCGCGGAAGACGTTTTCCATCATCATCTGAGGATTCATTTGTCAATCCGTCTTTACTTCGTTCTTTTTAATACCGACTCATCTGCTGATATATATTTGCGGTAATGGTAAATGACTGGCGGAAAATGGCGCAATGACGAGCCTGTTATTGACTAAGCATTTCGCAGTTTATTATTACACGTAAGCGCATCCAGAGCGATAAGTGTGTACTGTATGAGGTTGCATGATTTGGGAAGGTCAGTAAGTAATTATCTTGACATAAGCTCTTTGCTTTATCAGGTGTTCTTTGATTAATAAAAGTTTATTAGCGTTTTTCTTAATATTTTAATATTACTCTTTACGTATATATGTATTTATTTATATATTTTAGTGTGTTTTTTTCTTGCATTTACATATTTACGTGCTCACATCTGTCATGAGATTTTAATCACTTTCCAATATTTCGGTTTTATTTCCTTGGTCTCACTTCAAACATTGTCTTGCGCTAGGAAAAACATTAGCATGTTTGGCTAAGACAGCTAATCTTGTGAGTTTAGCACTATCTCTCATTTTGTATTTATCTTTAATCGCATATCATTTGATTTTTTTAATCGATTTCGTATGACATTCATACCTTTGCACTTTTCCCTTAGCAGAGTGAGCCATCGGCATGTGGTACAAGAGTGCATTTTAAACGCTTATAGAATCGTTCGAAAATGCAAGCTGAGAAAAAGAAACTTGGAAGCTAGAATAAACTAGTAAAAAATGCGCCGAAGTTTCTTCGGCGCAATCGAGTTTTCTGTACTGCCACTACAGCGCATAATCAAGGTCACCGAAAATATATCTATCTTTCGGTGGTCTCCGTGTAATGCTATGTGAGCCGCGGCTCACGAAACTTTAACCACGGTCCGGTGGTGGCCTATGCTGTACCGTTGCCAGAAGCACGATCATGGCTAACTTTAACCTTAATTAAAATAAAAACTACTGTGGCTAGAGGGCTGCAATTTGGTGTGTTTGATGATTGGAGGGTCGATGATCAATATACCAATTTGCAGCCCTCTAACCTCACTAGTTTTTAAGATCTGAGGGCGGACAAAAAAGTTCGGACAGAAAAAAGTGCGGACGGACAGACAAAACCGGCACAACAGTTTTCGTTTACAGAAAACAAACATGAGATAAAGTGATAAGTGAGAGTAATCTTGGAGCGTCTATTTTGTGGGTTATTATATGATTTTGACACCCTCAGGGAAAGATATTGTAGACCTATTCCAGCTGTTACGTGCTGAATACTTGCCACCGCCGCGTACAAACTACGATGACAGATTTTACGAAGAATCAAAATACATTTGGAATGTTCTTGAGTAATAAAAACAATTTGTATGTGGTGTTTAATTTTTTTTTTTATAATTTACAAAATAAAGTTTTCGTAGCTATAGATCGTTAATCTGCATGGTTGGAATATTTGCACGTTTAATTAGCGTCGCAATGTTGGAGGTTAGCGAATGAAAAAAATAGATAAATAAATAAATACAACTTGAGAAGGGTCCTAACTGAAATATCCCTAGCATTTCCATCCCTTCAGTGCAAGGGCTCAGATTTTATAATGTGTCAGACTCCTATTGTTATTTTATAAAAAAAATATCTTTCCCTGTCTATGGATAATCGGCGTCAAAAAAAACCAAAGATAAACAATGTCGAAAGCATACGTGATCAAAATTTCGGTCTTGTCCCGCTTGAAAATTCATAGTTCCGTTCCATATAGACCGTATGTATGTTGTAACCGGATCATCATTGTTAAGGAACTTTCGAAATGAAATTGACGCTTGGAATACAATGAACGAAGAGTAATCTGTTGGGCTACGATATAAATTTTAGAAAGGAACCACTAAAACACTGGGCTTATTTCTGCGGTTACCTTAAGTGTTACAAAATAGAAGGCGATTTAAACTGCGTGGAAAACAGACGATTAAAGACTTTTGGAAAATCTTGGTTACAATATATATATATATATATATATATATATATATATATATATGTATATATATACTCGTATATACCACTCACGACTCCATTTCATACGGACCAAGTGACCCGCTTGAATTATGAAAGATAAATTTCAATATGTTCGCTTACCTCAAACAAACTAAATAAATAGGATAAATAAGTAAGTAAATAAAAAATAAATAAAATACATAAATAAAATATATATTAATAAATAAATAAAAAAATAAATAAATAACACTATTTTGGGCAGGCTCATCTCCAAATGTACATCTTGTGGTTCCGTGATCTATAAAAGGCAGAGTTGCCTACAGTCGCCCTCCTTTTTTTTTTTTTTTTAACTCGACAGTAAAGAGGGTCGCGGCATTATAACTCTGACCTGATATTCACGTCTCTCTTGCTATGGGATATTGGCTGTTCAGAGTGGCATCCAGTTTGTCACGATGGAACCCTACCTCGTGTGTTTATGAGGGCGGGAATGCACGTGGGAGAGTTTAGCGTTCCATGGCTGTATGTGTGTGTGTGTTGTATATATATATATATATATATATATATATATATATATATATATATTATATTATATTATATATATATATATATATAATATATATATATATATATATATATATATATATATATATATATATATATACACATATATATAATATATATATATATATATATATATATATATATATATATATATATATATATATATATATATATATATATATATAATGTACACACACACAAACACACAAACTTTTTCTTCTTCGTGTTACCCTTTCCGTCCTTAGCAACTCTTCTGGAATGAGGTTGCTGGCCTAATGTCTTCTTAAATCCGCAATCGACTAACAATTTTATTTTCTTTAAGATTTATTTGAAATCTCTAAACTACCAAATGTACTTATATATACTTTCTGTCCCTACTTTCGATAGCCATTGCTGTTGTAATTCAAGCTATCGCTGATGTAGTCCGTTGTTCAGATACAACAATTTCTCTCTCTCTCTCTCTCTCTCTCTCTCTCTCTCTCTCTCCTTCTTCTCTTCTTCTTCTTCTTCTTCTTCTTCTTCTTCTTCTTCTTCTTCTTCTTCTTCTTCCGTATTACCTTGTGATCTCACGAGATCGACAGCTGTTAAGCAAACGAGAAACCGGTTGTCACGACCATTCCAGGTGTCGATTCTCGTTATTGCTTTTGCATGGGCACGCCATGGGAGTCTCCGGGTATTCCTACTGGCACTAAAGCAAGTATTGCTCTCTGGCTCTTTCGCCGAGTACTAAAACATGCGGGAAACGTCTCTTTTTATCTTTCTTTCGATCTTTCGACACGAGATGTTTTCGGTTTTGTCACGGAGAGAGTGAGTGAGGGGTGTGGGGGGGGGAGGATGGGAAGGGATAATAAAAAGGAATGGTTTAAGATGAAAAAATGAAAGTGAAATGCTGGATGTCAAATAAAGAGGAAAACGTGACAGAAAATGAAAGCATGTAAGGGAGAAGAAGAAGACGAAGAAGAAGAAGAAGGAGAAAGGCATAATTAATAATATATATAATAATATGCAATGTATCACTACCATTAAACAATTCACCGTGCACTTACTCCTCCTCTTTCCGGATTTCATATTATCTTAAGTCAATGGCCCCTGCCGGCTTGTACCATAAGACTAGTGTTTTTCTTCTAAATAATGATAATAATGATGAAAGGAAAATAATATAGAAATTTTCTCTTAAATGCCGCCACTTCCAAAAACCTTCATTCTACCGCTAAATCGATATCTTGCAGTAAAGATAAAGCCCCATCAGTTTACCCCCAACCAAGAGCCTCTTGTATAATGCGTGTAAGACCTGTTAACAAGAAGTGTTTATGGAAGCTTTTAAAGCCTTTACGAGGCATAAAACAAACAAGGAGTTGACCTGCGTCGTCTGCAGGTTCGAACTCTGCCGTCATAGGAAGCGACAAAGAACGAAACTGCCTGTGTGGCGGATAACTCCAAGCTGCATAAGGCTCATTTGCCACCATTGTTATGGCGATGAGGGGCTGATATATGGTGATTTTCGTGGGCCGAAGATTAGGTACTTAAGGCAAGAACGAGAGGAAGCGGTGCGTAAAAGTGTTATTATTTTCTTTTTTATAATCGCAGTACTTCTTCCGTGCGTCATTGCTGATTCCTCTTGTTCCTTGGTTTTTGGGCTTCGTTATGTGGCATCGCTGCTTGCACCAGGCCGGCAAGATATGTTGGAAGTTTCAGTAACGCCTGGAAATATACAATGTAGAGATGTTGATCGTGCACTGATTCATCATTTTCTATCTGAGGTCGGGACCGCCATAAATGTTTAAACTCTCGAGATAATTTTCTGTCTTGAGTTTTGAGTTTACTGAGAGTCTTTGATTCGCTTCGTTCTCTTTGTCCTGCTCTGTTATTCCATCCTCCTCACCTGTTCACACTTCTTCTCTTTCTCTCTCTCTCTCTCTCTCTTCATATTGTGACATCTACATCCTCCTCCTAACCTGTTCACACTTCTCTTTCTCTCTCTTCATATTGTGACTTCATAAAAATATAATTCTGTCGAAAGTCCTGCTGTATTAAACTGCTGTTAGTGGAAAACCACATCGTAGAAAGTTTTTCTGAAATGTTCCCAAAAGGAAGTTTGAATCTGCCAGGATGAGTTAAGGAACAGCAGCCAAAATTACCGATGTCATTTATTTTCTTCTGTAAATTAACAAGTGGGAATTTTAAATGTAACGGGTGCATTCTTTCAGTTTTCAGTGAGGAATGTTTCCGTTTAGAGGACCCTTTGTACATGAAACAAAATATAAAGAGTAATCTTAGCCCATCTTCATAATCACCTATTCAGTACAACCTAACCTCACTGTCAACAATGCGAACCACTTATTATTCTCCTTCCTTATGTAAGTACGTAATTAATGCAACAGGTATTCTAACGAAAGTAAAACAATGGCCTAAAATACACATTTTACTTATGAAGATGAAAAATCAAGGACATTTCCTCTGCACTCACAAACACCCTCTTTCTACATTGTTCCCAACAACGGCCCGATCAATCTGGGCGCTGTTACCTGCATGTGCTTGATAATGGCGAGATTTTTCACCCGACGTGTGAACACATTTCCGCTCCTCTTCTTACCCAACGCAGATAGGAATTAACGCCCCAGGAAAGCGCGGATGACGTTCGCAGCGGGAGGTCAACTTTTGCGGAGGATATGATTGCTATTTATCAACGCTTGAATGTTATGACATGGTTAGACCCTGGGTTAGACGGAAGGTTATGGATTCAATATATAGATTTTTTTGTTTGTTAGTTTATGAATCTTATGCAGCTGTTAGACTTAGGTTAGGTTATGTATTCATTGTCTGTTTTTTTTTTTTTTTTTTTTTTTCGTTAGTCTGTAATTTTTAGGCACAGATTAGACTGGGGCTAAGCTATGTAGTCTATACCTGGATTTTTTTTGTGTGTGTTTGCCTATGAGTCTTATTCCCCTGTTAGACTTAGGTTAGGATATGTATTCATTATGTTTTTTTTTTTTTTGTTATTTAGTTTTTAATTTTTATGCATGGATTAGACTGGGGCTAAACTATGTAGTACATACCTGGATTTTTTTGTTTGTTAACCTATGAATCTTATGCCTATGTCATACTTAGGTTAGGCGATATATTCATTATCAGGATTTTTGTTTGTTTGTTAGTCTTCAGTTCTTATGCCTGGATTAGACTTAGGCCATGCATTCAGTATCTGGAGTTTTTTGTTTGTTTGTCTCTTAAAACATGTCAAAAATGTCTTGATGGCCTGGGATGAAATTGCGTGGAGCTGTTGGCTTTGGTTCAAAGAAGAGTTGCTTGAATTCTTAGCTGTATGTGGTTATGGCAGAGAGTGCTGACGGTGTGCCTTGTATGGCACACTGCCTGCAGTACTGTGGATTTTTCGCAGCGTCATTTCGGCTTTCAAGACACGGCCATTCTGTCTTATAACTTTATCCGTTACTTCTATTTTTTTCCGACTTAGCTGTTTAACATCTCAAACACCGTCTTACTCTAGCTTTCTCCCCTAGATATGTGACTCAGTGATCTGGTATACTAATTCATGATGCCATTGGCGAACCGATACAAATGTTGCATATGGATATAAGGCTTTCTTAAAACGACGCAGTGAAAAGGCCGTAATAGTATATTTGAAAAGTCTGAATGTCACTTCTGCTGGCAAAATTTTTATATTTTTGGATGAATAGTTTTTATATTTTATATTGCAAAATGTAGCTGGTTTTATTCGAGTTACATGGACAACTACATTTTGTGTAGCGTCTTGCTCGAAATTTTTTGCAGGGTGCGAATAAATATACGTACATACTACATAAGAACCCGTTCACTCACAAGTTATTTTGACCAAAGAACTTCAATGGGTATAATGATTAGAAAATAAAAACGAAAAACGAGAAAAACTTTGATATGACAACAATTCAGCTCATATAATGAGAGGATGGAACGGTTTACACAAGCAGACATGAACTCAACTGCATACGAAAATGAAAGCGTGGAAAGAGAAATAAAAAAAAAAAATTCATAAAAAAGATGGCACACAAGGATACCACAAATTTGGTTACTTCCCAGGTAACCCGCCTACAACCTACAAATCAGGCATCATGCCCCTCCTACCACCCCAGACCCCGCAAGACATGACCCCAGGTCACGATTGTGTTGGGAGTACTCGTATGTGATTAAGCAGTTCTGCCTTTGGGTCTTATACAGCTGTGACCCTTGCATCCGACGCGCCATTTTCTCCTTTGGGTAGACCTTATTAGGAAAATGAGAACACATTTACTTTCCAGAGAATGAAAAAAAGCGAGAAAATAATGGTTGATGCAACTTTGGGTGAGATATGGGCGCTCGTCCGAGAGAGAGAGAGAGAGAGAGAGAGAGAGAGAGAGAGAGAGAGAGAGAGAGAGAGAGCAGCACTAATGACGGGTTCCAGAAGTGCAACTGATGTTCCCCTTAATTTATCTCTTTTTGTTTTGGCTTTCGTTTGATGTAGCACACGATGCAACGCCATAATGCAACGGCGTGATGGACAGTAAAATACGCACGATTCCCGCTAAAGATGGGGGTATGGAAATGGGTCAGTTCATTCTTAAATACGAAATAAGCGTTATTTAACGCATCCAGGTCACACACACACAAACACACACACACACACACACACACACACACTACTAAGGTTAACGTAGATGGGTCAGTTCGAAATCAGGCAAAGGTCGTGGGAACTTTGCATGGTCGAAAATGAGTAAAAAAAAATTGGGTAAAAAAGCTGGGTAAAAATAGAAAAACGATTCATATTAACAAGGGATCTTTCAGTGTTTTTCGGTATGTATTAGATATAACAAAGTGTGGAGATAGCTGTCTCTAATCATCATTGTTACCATTATTGTTATTTGCTTGAATAAAACGCGATAAAATGTCTCAAAATTCTATGTTAAAAGCAGCAATTCGATGTATATAGAAAGATTCACTTTGTCTTGGAGAGCTTTCGTGCTGTATGTAAAGTGCAAAATATATAGTCTACATGTATATGTGCATTATATATTCAAACCATTATTATTATTATTATTATTATTATTATTATTATTATTATTATTATTATTATTATTATTACAAGTGAAACGTTTGCACAAACGCTGCTCCCTCGATCAATAAAGGTAAGCAACATTGGTTCTGGTCAGTACGCAGATGGGTGACCAGGGATGAATACCAGAAGCCTCCGGTCTAATTGAAACCAAATTTATCAGAAAAACCCCTTACAAAATGCCAATTACTTAATCCCAAAGTGCGCATACCAGTGCCATCTGTCGGCTCTTGGGCACATTACCCTACATGTTACTCTCTAAGACCCTTTTCAGCCACACGACATAGTAAGCGTGTGGGCTACATACCACATGCTTTAAATCATCACATATTATGCGAAACACATGGCATATGGCACAGTTCCGTAATTTCGGGTTGAGAAATAGCAATTGTTATGTTACAAATACCCGGATTCGTTGTTTCATCTGATGGTTGCTCTGTCATCATTAGGTCCCTTCTCTCTCACTTGTCATGAAGACATGTTGTTGCATTTGCTTAATCGGGTTAATTATTCAGCCTTCCTTATAATTTTTCCATGGACTTTTGTTTCCGTTTCCGCGGTATAGTTCCCTTTGTTTCGTTTATGTTTCTTTGCATTGAATTTTATATAGAATTTAGGCCAAAGGCCAATCACTGGGACCTATGAGGTCATTCAGCGCTGAAACGGAAATTGAGAGTAAAAGGTCTGAAAGGTGTAACAGGAGGAAAACATCGGAGTTGCATTATCAATCAATTGTCAAGAGAGGGTGGAAAGTAAGATGGAAGAAAGAGAATATGAAAGGAGGTAAAGTAAAAGGAACGAAAGGGGTTGCAGCTAGGGGCCGAAGGGACGCTGCAAAGAACCTTAAGTAATGCCTACAGTGCACCGCATGAAGGGCACTGACGGCGCCACTGCCTTACGGGGTTTTGATTTTTTTGAGGCAATTAATTATCAGCTGCTTCAGTGATACCTTCCAAAGTTTTCATACATAAAATTAGTTGTTCATCAGGAAAGGTGAAATCTTTATTTACATAGAGCTGGTTTAAACGATAGCTTTAATATTTTG